>NC_050577.1:165917913-166053162 GCF_011100635.1 Trichosurus vulpecula | reverse complement strand
CTTAAGGACTTGTTGGCAGAGAAGGTGAAGGGAAAAAAGGAAAGTGTGCTAGAATCAGGAGTCTCAGCATTAGTATTAATGACAGAATCCAATCCAACTAGCATGAAAAGGGAAGCAAGTAGTTAGGGAGGTCTTTGAAACTAGGAAGCCTACCAGGAAGATCACAAATCAGTACTTTGAGTTAGTATACTTTTCCCTTCCACACCTCAACTTTCCCCATCACAGTTTTGATACATCATGGGTCAACATAAGAAATTAAATGGGATTTTGGGGAGTTTCTCCAGATGCCTCAGATGACACATGAAAGCTAGCAGAGGACACAGAAAAAGTTTAGAAATTCAGAAATGCATAAAATATATGTATAGTATTGTATAATAACATATTTTATATTTTAATACCATATAATTCAGATTTCTCCTCTGGTATAGAGGGAAGGTCAAAAAATTTTACATGGATTTTCCAGATCTAAGGGGTACCATGCCCCTAACCACTCCACAATGTGGAAGGGCTAACTGTATTTTAGGAATGATTAGTCAGAGAGCAACAAGACAGAGCCCCAGGGTTCTCCTGGTATGGATTTCCAAGTGGTCTGATTTTCAGGGAAGCTAAGCCCCTAGGTGGGGCTTGTGCCTAGGGCAATGTCTTGTATCCTCTCTTACTTTAATTAGTAAAACTACCACTCAGCAAATATAACCAATGGTACCGTATGCTGTCCCCTGAGATGTATAGGTCATTGTTACAATACAAGAATATGATGGACTGGTGGAAATATTTGTGGATTTAAAATATACATGTATATATATATATATATATATACACATACACACACACATACACACACACACATACACACACACACACACACACACACACATATATATATATATGTGGAACATCCTGGTTTTGTCTGACCTTGGGGGAGTTATCTTACACCTCTGTGCCTCAATTTCCCCCCATGTAAAATGAGGGAATTGGGCCAGATGATCCTTAAGGTTCTTTCTAGCTCTAAATCCAATGAACTATTTTATCAGAAAATGCTTACTAAGAATGGAAAAAAGGAATGAAGGAAGAAATATGGAACAAGGATAAGAAAAATAAACTACTAGTAAAACACTCGGGAATGTTTAGTGTGAAGAAATTAAATTAATAAAAAACATGCTAGTGGTTTCAGAACTACTTTGAGAACTTTCATCCAAAAGAACCATTTGTGCAAGAAAACAAGTTCCACTGCACAAATAGGCCCATAGAACATATTATGCTGTATAAATAAAACCTTTATTTATAATGTGTTTTCCACCCAAGGAATTTTGAAGCATTTTGTCCCAGTCCTAAGGACACTTCATACACACATAGAAATCACACATATATGCATGTGCACACGCATGCACAAGCACATGCGCATGCGCGCACGCGCGCACACACACACACACCAATTTTCAAATTCTTGGTTATTTGGTCTATCTTTGCTCTGCTTTATACATTATAGGGAAAAGGAGAAGAAATAAGAAGGGTAGGCAAATTCTTGTAATGCTATACCACTTGGCATTGTCTCCTTGGGTAAAAGAGTCTCTTGGATTTCTTTGTGACTCTCAAGAAATGCAGAAAGTATCTGAACTTTCTGGTCAAAGGGAGCAGATCACTCATTAGCCTTCACACAAGCACCTTACCATCTCTTTGTTTTCAAAAAAAGGCTTGTTCCACTGACTTAGCAGACCTTGGCCAAAAGAACCCTTGCCATTTTCTCTGTGAAGCACTCCCCAAATAACCAAGGCTACAATTACTATTCTTCCTCCATTATCCTTCCTTTCAAATCATTTAGATCTTACTGTAGGTATTTATTATTTGGCACTTCTAATGATAACTCATATTTATCTATCATTCTTAGGCTTACAAAGCATTTTTCCTCAATATCCGTTAGAACAAGTTTTATTCTCTCCATTTTACAGATGAAGAAACTGAGGCTCAGAGAAATTAAGTGACTTGCCCAGGATAACACAAGTAAGTAGGGGAGCCTGAATTAAAATCTGGATCTCTATTGACTCTAAATTCAGTACTCTCTCTACAACAACATGCTGATGCACTTATAGACTGTCCTGTATTTTTAGTTATCTTTCTATGTCAATGGGTAGCTGGCTTAGTGGATAGAATGCTGAGCCTGGAGCCAGGAAGACTCATCTTCCTGAGTTCAAATCTGTCCTCAGATACTTACTAGCTGTGTGACCTTGGGCAAGTCACTTAACCCTGTTTGCCTTAATTTCCTCATCTGTAAAATGAATTGGAAAGGGAAATGATAAGTCAATCCAGTATCTTTGCCTAGAAAACCCCAAAATGGGGCTATGAAGAGTTGGACATGACTGAAAAATGACTGAACAACAACCTAGCTCACATGTTAAATAATGAGCTTCATGAAGGCAGGGTTCATGCCTTCTTTTTTCAGAATCTAGAATGATATCTTGCATATAGTAGGCACTCAAAAATAATTCCTGTTTCCTTATTAAAGTAGTGCAACACCAACCATGTAAATACAATTTTAATTTTCTGCCTCACTGTACTGCTTTCTAACATGTTGACCAGTCTGGAATCAAGATGAGAAAGCTTTGGAGTGCTTCATAGCACTGAACAGTTTGAAAGAATAATAGCTTTATTTCAACCCAGGCTTAAGTAATAAGGAGGCACCTGAGTTAGTGCAGAATGCTCCACATATGCCCTCAAGATTAGCTGTCATAGCTTGGGAAGCTCAGTTCAATCAATGAGCTATGCTTGAGAAATTCCCCCAAAGGCGCATACATTATTGACAACACAAGCTACTGGGGAACAGACTGAGGTCTCCTGGGATCATAATTCACACTATGGAGAATTTTTAAGTGAGTACATATTACATTAAGTGACATGGGCATCACTTTCTGTGTGTTTCTCTAAGTGGTCTCTGACCCACACATTTCTCTTTTTCTGGTTTTCTTATTTTTCTTTATTGAGGATAAATAGATAAATGAATCAACATATATATATATATCTGTATGAAGATAATTTGTTTAAATATACACATACACATACATATGCATATAAACTTGTAGCAATTCATTTCAGTATTGCCTGCTAAAGTTGATCCTGTCCTTTGGAAGCTATTCACCATTTCCTCTACAAAGCCTTCTTTGATGCTTTCAGTTGAATGTGGACACCTCAAGCCTAGCCAGGCATGGCTATAATTCCTGTTACTGTGAAGACTTAATGAGGCTGATGGATGGCTACAACTCAGAAGTTCAGAGCATTAGGGCATCCAACTTTTAATTCTGGTACCAATATGGTGAGCCCCTTGGAAAGGGGAGGTCACCAGGCTGCTTCTGAAGGGGTGAATTGGAATAGTTTCTGCTCAGCTGATGAGGGATTGGGTCCAGGAATGACCTCCAGTCTGGTTAAGATAAGAAAATGGAAGGAAGGAAGGAAGGAAAGAAGGAATAAGAAAGGGAGAAAAGGAAGAAGGAAGGGTAGGAGGAAAGAAAGAAGAAAAAAGAAAAGAAAAAAAACACAAAGTAGATACTCCCTCTTCAAAGTTCCTATGGTACTTTTCTTGAACTGCTCCCTTGTACTAATAACATATCACAGTTTTTCCTTTCATTAGAATGTAAGCATCTTAAGAGTAGATATAGAGACTAATGTGAAAATACATTTAATATGAATGTATATGTAGAGACTATATCAGATTACATGTCATCTTGGGGTTGCGGGGAGAGATGGGGAAAAATTTGGGACTCAAAATCTTGTGGAAGTGAATGTTGAAAACTAAAAATAAATAAATAAATTTGAAAAGAGTGGATATGGAAAGCTTCATTATTTTATCTCTTACCTACAATCTTTTGCAAGTAAAGAGGAAAGGGATTATGAGAGCCTTCTACCTACTGAAGACTTCTGGAACAAAATTACCCTTTAAATCAGGAGTTCTGAACAGGGGTTTCTAAACTTAAAAAAATTGATAACTATGTTTCAATATAAGTGGTTTCCTTTGTAATCCTATATATTTTATTGCATGCATTTAAAGATATTATTCTGAGAAGGGTTCCATAGGCTTCATCAAACTGCCAAAAGGGTCCAGAACACAAAAATGGTTAAGAACCCCGCTTTAAAGAACAGTGGGACACCATGTGCCAGCTTTCTCGAAACCCTGATCAGCTCAGAGATCTACAAACTTGAACATGTCCTTGAGAATCTGAGAAACAGTGGATTTTGAAAAGTTAGAAGTAGCAACTTTGTTTTTTCCTTTCCTCGAAACTACATGATGGAAAAAGTAACTTGTTGAACTTGCTCATTTTGACATCAATAAAACTTTCCTACCATAGTTATTTTACAAAGATTGAGTGCCCTAAACATGTGCCTGTAGTGAAAGAGATCTCCTGCAAAGTCACAAGTAGGAAGGCCCTGATTAGGCTCGTAGGAAAGTTCCTTTTGATTCTAGGGAGGTAAATGCCAAGGCAGGAACTTTAAGAGTAGGGCCACCAAAACCACCAGGAAATATAAAGGAAAAGGTTGGAAAGTCATGGCAGAAAAGTCTGAACTACATGGGAGAAATCTTTGGGGACAAATAGAGAAGTGCCTTATTTACATATGGCCCTCACATTGAAAAATAAGATAAGGAAACAGATTATGAAAAGGTCTAAGAACCCTACTAACCTTGGCAAACTACTCAGCAAGGGTTTTGTCTAACATTCAGCCCAGAAAAACTTGGAGGGGACTAACTTCATGGATAAGGAATTGGGGAATAAGAAAACTAGGGGAACTAAGAAAAATTAATGCCTACACGATACTTTCAGGTTTACAAAGCATTTTTATCACAATAACACACTTTTGTTTGTTATTTGGAGACCCCTGTATACTTATTTCCCTATAGTTACTAGTAATAAAACTGGGGAGAAACCCATAGGGTGGCAATATGCTTATCTCAGAAAAAGTAGAGTTGTATGTTTACCTTAGAGATGGCAGAAGAGGGAAGAAATGAGTCCTGGAGCCCCTTCTACAGGATATGTGAGTCAGAAAAAGAAGGGGGTGGCATTGCTAAGAGAAGGAAGAAAGGAAATGTGTAGACAGCTGGCCTGGGACAGAGAAATATCTAAGAAGAGTGGTTAACACCAGGAAGTCTCTCATGGCATGAACTACTGATGAATAATTAAATTATTGGAATTTCTCTTCCTCTTGCCTTGACCATGTTCTGTTATAGCATCTAATAGGAATCAAAATGTTTAGTTATGAGACAGAGGAAGTTGGGTGGAAAGAAAAGAGAATAAGGGACCAGATCAAGACTTGAATATATATATATATATATATATTTTTTTTTAAGAATGAAAGAACATATTCAAGTAAAAATTAAGCTCCTTCCTTAACCTATTCTTATGATGGTAGCCAAAGGTTTAAAATTTCCCAGAAAACAGAAAGATGTGGGTTAACAACAGGTGAAGCTCTACAGTTTTGAAATAATTTTGTTAGTTTTGCTACCATGTAGGAAGATATAGTCTTAGTATTTCCACACATTTAAAAAAAAACCACAGAATACATGGGGTGACAAGATGGTAGGGACAATCAAGAAAGAGGTACCAGATTTCAAGAAGCCTCAGAAAGTCATAGGAATGCCAAAGAATCAGGGTTCAGGTTAGCATAAATATATTGTGAACTAAGCCAAATAGAGTGAGAACATTGAAGAATATGCTCACCAAACCCTGAAAAGGGTATTTGTAGAACTATGCTAATTTATGCCAATAACATTATAATAAGGGGAAATGACACCAGGGGCAACATCTCTTAGACTCTTGTAAGAGTAGCATTTGGGGAGGGAGAAGAGGAGCAATTCTGAATATGAAAATATTATACTTCTGGGAAAAGAGGAAAATTTGGCTATTCTAAACACTAGGAATTCATTTTCAATAGTTGCTACCTAGAATGATACAGGTCACTTAAGACATTTAGATAAATTGCTTCTTGTATGTTATTCCCCAAACTGAGAAACCTCAACAGAGGGAAGGCCAGGAGCAACAACTTTGAACTCTGGAAAGCCTGTGGGAGATGGTATTACATACCCAATGCTCTATTTTCCTTGGGGATTAATAAAGGGCTCCCATTATAATACCAGAAAATAACTTTCCTACTTCAGAAGCCTTAGGAAACACAGTAGGATTCCCCTGTGGACTCTATGAATTGGAACTGCATCGAAAAGTAAGGAAGAAAGAGATGCCTAGGTCTTCACTTCAGTTTCTTATCACCAGAAAAGCCATTCTTCCCTATATCCAGGACAATATTATCAGAAGCTAAACAACACAAAAAGGAAGAGTATGAAGAATTAAATAATTTACCCAAGGTGACTTTCATGAATCTCTGTAGCTTCTACATTTTTTTCAGCCATGTATGTATGTATGTGTTTAAAAGGAAATAATACATTGCTCTAGCAGTGTTAATATGATTGGAGTAGGGACTTTTAAAAATTCTCTATTTCTGTTCCTCTGTACCCTCAGATCTATTCCTTGGTAACCCGTAACAATTTTGAAGAATCTTCATTTCCAATGATTCCTTCTTCCCTATGTAACAACAGTTTGACCTATACATACCTTCTAGCCCTCCTTTTGTCTAAACCACTTTTCTTTTTGTTCTGTCCATAGTGGAGGAAGGGAACAGCTGGGAAGGCTTCTATTATCCAATATATATTTGGAGACCCCTCAGGCTTCTTTTCTTCAGGATAATTACAGTTATGGAGGAAAAATTAGTGAGAGAAGAGTAGGAAAAGCACATATAGGCAAGAGAGGTATTTCTTCATCAAGAAAGGCCTAAAAGCTTGGTCATCATCGCATCCACTGATTGGTGAGAATTCACACTAGATCCTTTTCTAATAAGATTTGAAAAAAAAGCCCACCCCAAAACCAAAATTCATGTGTAAGACCAGAGCAGACAAATAGGAAATATTTTTGTTATTACTTTGGCTAATAAACAGCTTTTAAACTGAGGCAAGATAATACTGATTCTGTTTGGTTATAAAGCAGGTCAAACAGTTGGATCCATAATAAATATCAACTGGCTTCTCAGGAACAAAAATTCAATGAATTTATTTAACAAACTTTTAAATTTCTACATACAGTCCATAGAGATTTTGGTTTAGGTTCTGGACATTGTCAATAATGGAATGCTTTTTTTTTTTCCTTCTGTGGGTACAAGGGTCTGCTGGGTGTAATGAAGTCCACATAGAGCACATTCTGATATTACTTGCCTGCTTTCAGATTTTCACATGTGTGAATCAGCACTTGGCCTCTCTGAGGATGACAAACTTACTGGTCATCTCCAGTCATGTGAAGACTCGGTACAGAAGGACAGAAAAGCTTTGAAATAGCCGTGCAATCTCCTCATTGGCTGCTGAGCTAGAGGAGCTGATGAATCAGCTGACATCTCTAAAGGAAATAGCTTTTAGCTCAGTCCTTTGCTTTCACTATTCCCTCTTCCATATGGCAAACTGTACTCTTTGGCACTAAACTCCCCCCCAGGAGATAGAAGTGTGAGAGATGCTTGTATCTTTTCTGCTTTGTGTTTCCTTTCCTGATTAGGTGGATTGAAAATCATTCTTGATGGGAACATGTCCAGGCTCAGAAGTCCTTGTGAGTTCCAGTGCTCCTGGGTTTAATGAGTGGAGCTCACTGGTGGTAAGGGGAGCTTCTGCATTCGAGAACACAACCACCACCACCAAGAGGAGCCTGCCCAGGTTCCTGGCCTGATGTGCCAAAAGACATTTGACTTTTAGGGAGACAGTGAAGAGTTAAGATGAAATATAAAATAAATAACCCATCAAACTTCTGCTCTGTGTTTAGTTAAGTATCTGTTTCCCAGATGATTATAACATTAGTTATAAATTAAGTTTTTAAATCCTGTTTTAAGTCATCCTGTCGATAAAAGCTGTGAGTCTTTTATATCTTTTAACATGTGTGTGGGAAATAAATACCTATTCTATATCTGATTCACATTTGCACACTGAACATTTCTACCTTTGGAAAGAACTAAATGTTAGTCAAAACCTAAGCTTTAAATAATTTGGCCACAGGTCACTGGGGTGGAGGTGTAATGAGATGAAGAGTGTGAGAAAAGGGAGCCATGCCCTCCCTCCCCATATTTAGAGGCCAGAGTCCTCCAGGACTGGCTCTTGTCAGACTCTGTCTCTGGGTCCAGTGCAGGAGAGTTCTTTAGTGGAGAAGGGAGTTAGGGCAGAGCTCTTGCCCTTTGGATTGAGCAGCAATTGTTAATATTAGAAATGGGAAGAAATTTAGTGAACACTTGGCCTCCTTACTGGTGTATGAGGAATGGTCTGGTAAATGCAATCCTACTTATAGCTGCCTCTACCAAAGGAAAAAATAAAGACCATTCCAAGTCTTTTTATTTTTTAATGACACTTCAATTTTCTGATGGAAATAGGTTATTATGAAATGGTTTTTCAGAAAAACAAGATAACATGAAACCATTGTGGACATTGTTGTGTCTTTAGCAGTAAATTCAATGCTTTTAGTATGGCAACTCTCTCCACCAACATGGAGTCCAACTCCTCTCTAACCTAGAATGGATACTCTCTGAGAGTTACTGAAGCTGGAAGATTTATCAACCTGGGCTGTTCCTGGTTCACTACCTTGTACTTTAATGCCGTTGATGAGACTCTGTACTTAGAGCTAGGCTGGTTCTCCAATAAAATGAACAGTTGGTGACTCAGGTAAAAGTTCTCCTGACTGTTCTAGGTATAGAACAGATATACAAAGAGAGCGCCAAATGACTCTGGTTTACCTAATGAAACCCTTGGGCATAAAGATGTCAGATAGTTACCTTTAAGATATATGTGTAAATGTCTGTGTACACATATGAGATTGTAGGTATTCTAGGGGTGAAGATTAGACTCACATTTTCCAACTCTTTGACTACGGTGTTTCACTGTATTTCTACCTTGATAGCTCATTCATTGACTTCAAAGGACCCTTAAATAAAAAAACACTTCTTTAAAACACAAAATATATCAATATAATTATTAATATTTGTTAGATATGACCCAGATGATGTTCAGAGAAAGTCTGAGAGAACTGAGTAAAAAGATGACCTCAAGGTCTTGATAATCTGATCATCAGATCCTAACTTTGGAGCTGAGCTGAGAGAGACCTCAGAGTCCCCTCGTATTACAGAGAGAAACTTGGACCCACAGATGTCAGTGACTGGTATCAGTTTAGACAGGTAGTCAAGTGGGATTCGAACCTAGGTACTGTGATTGACAAGAAGTCTTTCCAAATCCTCCTTAATCTTAGTGCCCACCCTCTGACATTACCTGCCATTGATCCTGTTTATATCTTGTTTATACCTATTTGTTTGCATGTTGTCTTTTCTATTAGGCTGTGAACTCCTTTGAGAGCAGGGACTGTTTTTTGCCTTTCTTCATGTATCCAGTGCATAGCACAATGCCTGGTACATGGTAGATGCTTAATAAAAAAATGCTATTTGACTAACTACAGACAATGCTCTTCCCACTGTACCAAGATGGTTATTTGACAACCTTGAGACCAAGTTTCCTCATCCATAAAATGGGGATGGTAATAATTACACTACCTAATCTAATTAAGATAATATATGTACAATCACTATGCAAAAATAGGCAATTACTAATCAGAATCAATTCCATAAGTAGGGTCTCTTTTGCTTTACCTTGCACCTAAGTATGATAATACAATAAATATATATAATATGATATATGATATGATATAATAATAATGAGAAGAAGAAGAAAGGCAGACAATAAGCATTAATATAGCACCTACTATGTGCCAGGTGCTGTGCTGTGCTAAGTGTTATTTTTCTTTTAAACAACTATCTCATTTGATCCTCACGACAACCCTGTAAGATAGATGCTTATTACCTCTAATTTACAGGTGAGGAAACAGAGGTTAAATGACTTGCCCAGAGTCACACGGCTAAAGCACTGCATCTAAGGATCAGTGCTCTATCCACTGCATCATCAGCTGCATCTCAAGAGAAGGAAGAGAAAAAAAGAGCTCCCAGTGAGAGAGAACTTGAAGGTTTTGAAAGCATTCCCTTCCCAACGAACCTGCAAGGTAGGTAAGAATCATCCCTCCATTACTGCCTTTTCATTGATAGTGGTTAAAGAATAAGAAGGGTACATTGAAGGAAAAGTTCCGATGCCAAACTCTTTTTTTCTTCATTTACCTTAGTAAATAAAAGAGTTGTGGAAAAGAGCTTCTCTGATCATTAAATAGGAGGCCCTGTTATTTTCTATAATGTCTGACATTCTAATGTGAGTTGTCTCTGGGGCAGTAATGAATGTTGAATGCCATATTACCAGAAGAAGCTATTAAGACACAGGCTCAGAGATTGTTGCTATTGATTTTCTCCTCAAAGTCTCCTGATACAGTATTTCTAATGAATGGAAATCCCAAACCTATTTCTAAATAAATTACTCTCGGGGAGCTGCATTTTTATTGTTATTTCTTCCTTGATTGGAAAATTGCCTTGCTTTAAAAATTTGCAAAACAACTCACCAAACTCATCTACTCCTTCCTTCTATCCTCTAAATATTCATTTAGAAAAGATTTATTTGTAGGGTCATTCAAATGTAAAATTCAAAGATTTTTTTAAAATAAAAAATACTGTTGATCATAAGATCATAATAATAATAAGGATTTTTAAAAACAACAATGTAAAACATTTAAACTTGGAGGTGTCAATGAGTATAATTTTGCTAAAATATTAAGAACTGCCAGACATTTAAACATCAATAGTATTTATTTAGCTCTTACCTGCCAAGTATATATTAGGGTCTGGAAAAAGAAGAAGAAAAAGACTGTCCCTAATTTCAAAGAAGTCACAATTTGGCAGAGAAATCTGGTAGACTGCAATGCATGAATTGAGAGGCCTCTTGGAGGTTGGAACCATACCAACGAGCCCCTGCTGTCTAGGCTAAAGCTTGGCCAAGGTACTATAAGCTTATGAGAAAACTTAAAGTGAAGGATGTTATCAGATGGAGGAGGGGGTGTTTATGTGGAACAAATTACAGGAGTGAGGCAATACAATGATTGTTCATCATTTTTGTTCTTTTAAAAAAAGTAGTTTGCTTTGTCTTTTAAAAAAAATAATATATTGACCAATTTATAAGAATACAAGTCATTCCCCAATGGATAAATGGTCAAAGGATATGAACAGGCAGTTTTCAGAGGAAGAAATTAAAGATATCTATCGTCATGTGAAAAAATGCTCTAAATCACTATTGATTAGAGAATTCAAATTAAAACAACTCTTAGGTACCATATCACACCTGTCAGATTGGCTAACATGACGAAACAGAAAAATTATAAATGCTGGAGAAGATGTGGGAAAATTGGAACACTAATGCATTGTTGGTAGAGTGGTAGAGTTGTTAACTGATTCAACCATTCTGGAGAGCAATTTGGAACTATGGCCAAAGGGCTATAAAAATGTGCATACCCTTTGACCTGGCAATACCACTTCTAGGTTTGATTCCCAAAGAGATCATACAAATGGGAAAAGGATTCACATGTACAAAAATATTTATAGCTGCTCTTTTTTGTGGTGGCCAAGGCGCTGATCCTTACAAGAAATTGAAGGGATGCCCATCAATTGGGGAATGGCTGAACAAGTTGTGGTATATGAATGTAATGGAATACTATTGTGCTATAAGAAATGATGAGGAGGTGGACTTCAGAAAAACCTGGCAAGGCTTATATGAACTGAGGTTGAGTGAGGGGAGCAGAACCAGGAGAACATTGTACATAGTTACAGCCACATTGTGTGATGAGTAACTGATAGACTTGGCTCTTCTCAGCAATGCAAGGTTCTAAGACAACTCCAAAAGGCTCATGATGGAAAATGCTATCCAAGCCTGAGAAAGAATTACAGAGTCTGAATGCAGACTGAAACATACTGTTTTCTCTCTTTTCTTTTTTGTTTCTTCTTTCTCATGGTTCACTCCATTGGTTATAACTCTTCTTTACAACATGACTAGTGTGAAATGTGTATGTAGAGCGTATATCAGATTGTATGCTGTCTTGGGGAGGAGGGAGGAGAGAGGGGGAGAAAATTTACAACTCCAAAGCTTATGGAACTGAAAATTGTAAACTAAAAATAAATAGATAAATAAAATTATTGATTGACCAAGAATTGTTTACTTGATTACAGACTTTGCTTTTTAAAATACAGCATTTTATAATTTTATTTTCCTTAAATATGCATATTTGTTTTATTTTGTTTTTATTTGATAAATTTTATTGCATCTCTGGACATCCATTAACTTCTTAGAGTTGTAGTCATCATACAGCTTTTGAAGATACTTACGTTACAGCTAAATTTACTGTGGTTCTTGAAACATTTTGTTTTGTTAAAACACTAATTGAAATAAAAGTCAAGTATCTGTTAAAACACATAATATGTACACAAGAGTAGTGTAAACCAAGTATTATATAAAGTTCTAGAGGAACATTTGGTAGACTCCATTGGGTAGATTGGTGCATGTGTAGCCTCTATCACCTTTCTTGGCTGAGTTCTCCATATGGAAAAAGGGAGGGAGTTTGCTTCCTGGAGAATTACAATGATATATGAGGAAAATGCCATGAGGGGACTGTGGAGTATTGGTAGACATTCTGTTACTGGTTCTGGTTGGCAATCTCATGTTGAGTGAAGCCAATCAAAGGGCTTCTTTTCATCATATGGTTAGTCATTTCTTTCCTGAAGGACCTAATTCATCCCCATCAGTAAGAGTGGGGGGCTAATACATGGGCAGCCTATGTTTTAAACTGGTACCCCTGAATGTAAAAATGCAGGCCTCCAGCATGTTACTGTTGTGTATTAGGGATAGATTTACTCCATTTTTCCATGGAGGATGGATCTGAGAACATGGAAAAGAATTGCATAGGATGAGAAGGCATTTGCGTAACTTGCTGTCTTTATCACCAAAGTGGTGGGTTCACCCACACCAAAGAATTTACAGATACACAGAAGTGCTAAAGAAACATTTAACTCTATACACCTTTTGTCTCTACTCTCCCAAAACTCAGAAAGCCCTTCATTAACACTGAAAGAAAATCTAAAACATGTCATCTAAAGAAGTATGCAAACCCAATATATCATGACAACATATGATGGAAAGTAGGGGTCCGTAAGCCATTTTTTTCCATCACTCTTAAGATAATCTGGTGAAACTTGACAGGGTATAGGCCCTGGAAACCCTCCCAACTTCCCCTGAACTCTCTCACATGGCCCTGACATTGGCTTGAGGCTCCTTTCGGAATAATCCTTTTAACTGCCGTTTCATTGTGGCCCTCACTGTCTGCACCTGGACCCACTCTAGACTGCCACTCCTTGATTCTGTCTAGACCCCTTCCCTGTTACCTCCCAGTCACCCAAAAGTTATTGGTCACTCCTTGATCACATCCAGATTTTCCCACATTTTTTCTGTGTATAAGGTCCATCTTGACCACTATTAAATGGCTCAGATTCAATCTGGCCCACTTGTCGATACAAGCATCACAAATGCTCAGATTCTTAAAATCTGTCTAACAGCTCGGATTCTTAAAATCTCTCCCACCTCAGCTGGTGTTCTAATAAATCTTGTCTCTGGCTGAAAGAAGGCTTGGGTCGAATTCATTCAAGGCCCTTGAATTTGCCCTTGAATTCTGGGGTTCCCAATACCCCTAGACCTCAACAAAACTTATGAACTGTTTTTCTGAATATATTTTTAAATTCCTATGTGAAGGAAATATTAAATTTCAGTTATAGGTCAGTGAAAATAAATGCGTAATTCCATTCCCATCCAAGTTTACAGACCTGCTGAAATCTATTCAGACCCTAATACATTGGGGGTCTATGGACCTTAGGTTAAGAAACCCTGATGTAAAGAATATGGAGAGAAAGGAAGTAAGGACATAGCCTTATTCCAATGACAAAACATGTGTTGTAATAAGTATTTTCCCAAGTGCACAGTGCTTACACAAACACACACACAGCCTGTCTGAGCACATACATAAATATATATTTTATTTATTTCATTTAAATGCACATGTTTCAATTCCCTAGGAAGCATGATATGGTCCATGGACTTTGCTACAGTGCTAATTCAAAACCCAGTCAGAGAGGGTAGTTGAGACTAGCTACAGAAGGGTGGTCAGTGATGTCCACAGAGTTGACTGGGTAAAATCTAACCATAGGCAGACCCCTGAAGCAAAATCTCTCCATTAGAAAGTAGAAAAACTAAGAGCTCAGCTTTGTCACAAGGCTATCTGGAAGGCAAATGCCAGCTGGCCCTCTGGAGTATCCAACCTTGTTTTTGTCCCCAGCTGATCTTTCTCTACACCACCAACTCTCCCAGTCTACCTGCCTGTCTCCTTTCCTCCTCCCTTGGTCTCCTGTTTCTCTCCAGGTGCCTGAAACTATTTCCCAGGGGTGAGTCAGGTGCACCTGTTTGTTCTTATTCAGTAACTATTTTTGACAGGCACCTTCTTTCTCATCTGCTTTGTCCTCCTGGCTGCTGCTCACCATTGCTGCTGTCTGGAGAAACCTCTCACCTAGTCTCCAGTGAGCTTAGCATACACTTTCCCTGGAGAGTGCCAGTTGGATGGCTTATGATCTCTCTGTCACTGCCTCCCACAGGTCCTCCAGGGTGCAGCTACTGATTTACTGAAAGTCAGTCAGTCAGTTAACAAGCATTTATTAAGTGCTTACTATATTCGAGGCACTGTGCTAAGCACTGAAGATACAATGAAAAGCAAAAACAAACTCTGCTCTCAAGAAAGATACAACCTAATAGTGGCAAAAACATGCAAATATCTAAATATGTGCATGATACACAAAGAGTACATCAAAGTAATCTGAAAGGAAAAGACATTAGAAGCTGCAGAGCATGAGAAAGGATACTTCAAAGCTGGGATTTGAGATGGCTTGAAGAAAAACAAGGACACTGAGAGGTGGAGGCAAGGGAGAAGTGCATTTGATCAGTTAATAAATATGATAATGTATAATATCTTAATAAACAATATCAATCATATTAATATTTAATAATAAATCAAACAATAAAATTAAGCACCTATTATGTGCCAGGCACTGTGTGAAGCAGCCAGTGCAAAAGAATAGACCTCAGAGAAGGAATATTATTTTTGAGGAACATTGACCATATTTTAAGTTAACAGGGAAGAGGAAGGGGCCAGGTTATAATGAGCTTTGAATGCTAAAAAGAGGAGTTTATCTTTGATCCTAGATGAAACGGGAAATCAGTAGAGCTTGTTGAGAAACAAGGTGACACTGTCTGATCTGTATTTTAGAAAAATCACTTTGGTGGCATGGAGGAGGGATTGGAGTGGACAAAACCATGAGGCAGGAAGACCTGCTAGATTAAATAAGGTAATACGCACAAAGCATTTTGCTAACATTAAAGCCCTATATAAAACTTTGTTTTATTATTTTTACTATATTTACTAACTTATTTATTGCCACTACTATCATTATTAATGATCAGTGGAATTGATGAAATCACTAAACAAGATAGTAAAGAGTTGAAATACAGCCCAGGACAGAGCCCTAAGGGAAACTAGGCTTTGAGGGTATGACATGGATGATGAACTAGAAAGGGAGGAAGAGAAGTAGTCGGATGGATAAGTAGAGGATCAAAAGAGAGTTTTATCACCAAAAACTAGAGATGTGTCTCATATATTCATTCTTGACCCCTACACACATGCACATACAGTCCAACACATATTCATAGACAAAGTTTGACAAGGACAAGGAATATCAACTTCTATCCTTAATGCGATGGATAGATAAATAAAGCATTTAATAACTGCTTACTATGTGCCAGTAATGGGATGCTATGAAAGAAGAAAGTCAGAACTAGGATTATGTAAGACAGGGCAAAACACAGAATTGGGAAAGGGGAATACAATAAAGCATGCCTTAATACTATTGGAATATAATAAATACTTCTGACGAATATTAGTCATTTAGCATTCATTAAGTACGTACTATGTGCTAGGCATAGTGTTAAGTGCTGGAGAAAGAAAAACAAAAGTGAAACAATACCTGTCCTGAAAGTGCTCACTTTTTAAAAAAAATTAATTTATATTTAGTTTTCAACATTCATTTCCACAAGATTTTGATTTCCAAATTTTCTCCCCATCTCTCCCCTCCCCCTACCCAAAGAGAGCATGCATTCTGATTACCCCTTCTCCCAATATGCCCTCCCTTCTATCACCCCCCCTTCTCTAATACCCTTCCATTCTATTAAAGTGCTAGCTTTCTAAGGAGGAAGACAACATGTACATGTGTAAATGTAAACAGGCCACTGTCATATCACATTGTGTTACAATTATATCACTAATTGAATATTCTTAAACATACTGGAACACTTTAAAAAGTAGGCAAAACCAGGGACAGAGTCTAAGGGAACACCACCCTCCCATGGACATTGTCTTGGGTACTCTGTCATGTTTAATGAAGCAAATCTACCCCAAATCTTTTATCTGTTAAGGATCCGAGTTACTCTGTTTCCAGGTCATGAGATGGGAGAGAATGAAGGCTACAAATACTGCTTTTTATGAATGCTTATCTTTTTAATGCCAGAAAATTCTACTTTGTATGGTGTATAGATATTTATTTAATGATATATTAAACCATATGTGTTTTCACAAAGTTTTAAAGCCTTCACTGTTGAGGAGCACAAAGGGCACACAATTTTCAGATCCTTGTTCTTGACCTGTAAGAGTATGAACCTTACTATTTATCCCTTCTCCCTGTAGTCTATGATGTCTATTATAAATACTTTTTTCCCTTAAAAAAAGAACTCCTTACCTTAAAACTAAAACTTTTCTCTTTGACCAGAATGGCAGGTATATTCAACATGTACCAGTTATTTTTTTTTCTTTTTGGGGGCCAAGATTGCCACTCTAATGGTTCTATTCTTATTTTCTCAAAAAGGAAGTTAAATTATTGAACTATGGTACAAAGGCTTTTTTGAATAGTAAAGCTCACTTGAAAAAGATGAACAATGGGAGGATAATTAGTTGGAATGTTTTCTAATTTTTAAAAAAAGCAGTACAATAGAAAAATAGCCTACACCACAGGCCTTCCATTTATTTTTCAAAAGAAAGGGAAGAAAATATTTGGAAGCAATTGTTCTAGATGTATGTCAGGGAGACATGTACACAAAAACAAAGGTTGAGAATAAATTAATATTCTGAACTTTTGTTCAAGCTCTTAAGATTTTTAGAACATAGAAATGAAGCATGAAGATGCTTAACTTGAGGAAAAAAATAAATCTTCTACTTGGGTGCCTATGTGGAAAATTTTCAAATTTAAATCAATTTATCATATGCCAAAATATTTAGAAGAAAGCCACAATCTTATTAAAGGAACATTTGTGTTGCTGAACACAATTTCAGAGGAGAGAAGTGAAAAAGTCTTTAAAAACCAAAAGTTCTCTGTATTAGTAGGATGATGTATGTTTTTATTTCTTATATTCTATAACTGAGTTTAGATAGATTGTTTTCATTTTCCATTTATCATCAGTGTTGCTTCCTGGCCTCAACATTATTTCAACATCCAAGGAAATATCTAACTTCCAAAAAAACCTTTTGAAACTTTAACTTTTAAAAACAAGTGAACACATTTTGTTTAAACCCAATTTTCACAACCATTCCAAGTCTAAATTTAATGCACTTGACCATGAATGTCTTTTCAGAAATGGTTAATTTATTACAAAAAAACCCATTAATGCAGCAATGACCAGTTATTGACATGGGCATCATATTGGCACAAAAAGGAGATCACAGAAATAATCAATTATTATTGCCCAAATTGGATCCTTTGGCTAGACTAACTGTGCTCAATTCTTACCATGACTTTGAATACTGGAATGCAAAACAGGAGTGATCCAATTCTACTGGCTACAAATGATTCATGTTAACTTACGATAGGTTGGAGAGGGCTATCTTAGAATCATTAGGTCATCATTTATGGATTTAGATGTTGCTTCATGGCACTTACGTCTCATCTGTGAATGCTATTCCAAAGTATTCCTTTTCCTTCAGGTTGAAGTGAGATGCCACTAGATCAAGCAGTTCCTTGGCCAAAAGCTTGGGCTGAAGGAGAACAAAGGGGAGAAATAAAAAAATGATGATATGAGAATAATTGTCCTAAAAAAACCCACATCCTGCCATATATATATACATACATGTGTATACACACACACACACACACATATATATATATATACACACACACACAATCTTTCCCAGGGGCGGGGGGGTTTTCCAAAAATCTATATCAATATAATTTCTTGAATCTCAATGTAAAATCCCAGTGTTGTAGATTAGAATATAGACACAAATAGAGACACAAAGAAGGAAGCTGAGTAGTCTCAAAGGATAAGGAAAGACTCACTGTCAGAATTAGCATTCAGATCTGATGCCTCATTCTCCCAGATACCACTCTCCATGCTTTAGATTTCTCTAATCTAAGGTGTTAAAAATCTTTATATTTTCTATGTTTTACATGATTGCACATACATAACCTACTGTCTCAGGGAGAGGGAGGGAGGGAAAGAGGGAAAAGAATTTGGAACTCAAAATTAAAAAAAAAGAATGTTAAAAATTGTCTTTACATGTAACTGGAAAAAATAGAATACTATTTAAAAGAAAAAATCTTTATATTCTCTTCCTACTCCACACCATGAAGAAGGTGCATTTTGATCTGGAATAGATTCAGTACTCCATCTTCCACATTTGCACATTACCCAAGCCATTCCACATGCCTGAAATTCACCCCTTCATCTGTGCTTCTCAGAATCCCTAATGTCCATCAAGACTCTTAGCTCTGATGCCACTTCCTTTGTGAAGGATCCTCTCATTCGTTTCTGTTCTCTGTCCTCAATTTTCTGATTCCCGTTCTTCTTTGTATACATGCTAGCTACATCACTCAGTTGGAAGTAAGCTCATCGAAATAATGCCTGCCCTCATTTCTGTCTTTGTACTCTTAGAACCTAGGGCAATGCCTCACCCATAAAAGGTGCTTAGGTAACATTTGCAGGACTGAGTTGAATGAATCGGCAAGATATCTTCATTATAACCAGGATGATGAAGCAAAGCATTCCATTAAACAACAGTCAGCATCAAGGCCAAGCTAGGAAGAGACTTTAATTCACTCATTATCCATCCTCCTCAAGCCACTTTATACTAAAATTCACAACTGTTTTTCTCAAATCAAAATATCCCTAATCCAGCAGATTTCTGTTGGATCTGTGGGACATCTCTTCATTTCAGACAGTTAAGATGTCTACAAGAATTAGCACGAGTCACATTTGTGCTTCACTGTGAAGACTAGGCAAGAAGGTAGGTCTATGGAGAGACAGCGGGAATCAGTAGGACTTGAGTTCAGATCTGGCCTCAGACACTTATAGCAGTGTGACCCTGGGCAAGTCACTTTCATCTCTTTCTGCATCAGATTCCTTATCTATAAAGTGGGAATAATAAGAGCACTCGGCTCCTAGGGTCATTGTGAGGATAAAATGAGATGTTATTGAAGTCCTTTGCAAATCTTAAAGGGCTGTATAAGCACATTATTACATATTATATATTATATTTTTATATATGATATATTACATACATTACATAACTAATATTACATATTATTTATCATTATTATTATTACTGTCACCAACAAAATCCAAATGCACTAAGACAGAGACACTGGGAAAGGAGATACCTGTGCCTAAGGAACTCAACAGTGCGTTTTAAAAAGAACACAGATCAAAAAATGCATAAACAATGTAATTACTCTGGCATGCTTCCTTCCAAACATGCTCAGGGCTAGGTGATGCAGTGGATAGAGTGCAGGCCTGGAATCCTGAAGACCTGAGGTCAAATATGACCTTAGACACCTACTAGCTGTGTGACCCTGGGCAAGTCACTTTTCCTTGTTTGTCTCCGTTTCCTCATCTATAAAATGAGCTGGAGAAGGAAACAGCAAATGACTCCAGTAACTTTGCCAAGAAAACCCCAAACGAGGTCACAAAGAGTCAGACATGATTGAAATGACGGAACAACAACAAAGCCCAGGGTGGGGCAGGGGAGTTCTAAGGGAAGAGATAAAATGAAGAGAGGACATTTTTACTCTGTCACTATGTAAAAAATTCCAACTCTGGTGGTTAATCTCATTCTTTCGATATTCAGGGTTAGGTGAACAGTTCACATTTGACAATGCCATTACCATAAAGAATGTAAAAATAAAGAGGCAAAAGCTGAAAGCTCAGCTCTGTGGTTTCTGTACAGATGCCTCACCAATAGCTTGTGCTGCTTTTACAGAAGCAGCAGGAGATATTTTGCCCTTTGCCATCACACTTCTAGGCAGAAGGGATAGCAGTGTCTGAGCCCCAGTGACTAGCACTTTATTGAATGAATATTACTTGATCCATTCCTTGTGGAAATGTCTTCTGCCTCCCTGACGGTAGTGCTTCCATCTTGTAATAAATGAATTTTATTTCCAAGAGGTGCAGCCGGTAGATTCTATGCTGACAAATCAGGATCTGGCTCTAATATCTAATGCTTTCTTTCACACCCAGTTTTAGAAAGGTAATCTCTACAATCAATGAGGTTTTGTGGCATACACAGCATCTATCTGGATGCTAGGATTTAGAGCTGGAAGGGAAGTAAAGAAACCCTCTCTTCTGATCCAATCACTTTACAAATGAGAAAACAAGAGGCTCAGAGAGGTTAAGCCATCTACTGTAAAAATTTAATATACAGAACAGGACCATAATGTAGTAATACCATAGGATGTTAGAGGTAAAAAGGACCTTAGAGATTATCTCGTCCAATCCCATCAATTTATTGATGAAAAAATGGAAGCCTACTGAGCTGAAGTGACTTGTCCCAAGGTCATACAACTAGAGGCTATCAATCAGTAAAAGGACAAGATCTCAAGTCCCTTGACTTTCAAGTCTTTCTAAAAACAAATCAGTGTTTTCCTTCAATGATACAGTCTTAGGAGGCTGTCCACTCATTTCAGTGATGCTGCTGTTGCACAGACATTTTGGAACTGCTCATTTGGAGCCTTCATTACCTGGATCCTCTTCTCTCTCTTTCTACACTCCCTTCCTTAGTAATCACATCATCTCCTTTGGGTTCAATTACCATCTCTATGCAAATGATTCCCAAATCTACATATCTAGCCCTCATTTCTCTTCAGAGCTCCAGTCCTATATTGCTACCCAGATGTCCCAGAGTTGTGTTAGACTCCACATGCCTGAAACAAAACTCATATATTTTCTTCTTCCACTCACTCTCTTCCTAGCTTCTCTACTTCTGTAGAGCACCATTCTTCTAGTCAATCAAGTAGGCAACCTAAGAGTCATCTTAGACTCTTCCCTATTCCTCATCCCCTTGTAAGGGATGACTGAATTTTGTTTCCACAGAAATCATATGAAACATGATTTGTGAAACCTAAGAAGTCATACTGATGGCTAATGTAAGAGATAAACTGATTGCAGAAGAAAGCAGTGGGGGATGGAGACCAGAAGTTGAGATCAGACACTTTCTTTGGTTCCTAGAAGGCCCTTTTACTGTGTATCAAAAACTGCCAGACCAGGTGTGGCTCACCAAGGATGAGGTCCATTGACCCAGACACTGTCTTAGATAATGGAACTTTTCTTATGGATAGCCTGGGCTGAATCTTCACCTCACAACTTTTGTTAACTCTTTTAGCAATTCAGAAAATTTCTTTCTCATGCTATGGAGATCGTAAATCTGATGTAGACATCCTGGAATGAGACTAAAAGCATTTATGGCTTGGCATTTCATCTATTAAATAAAGTATAAAGAAAATGAAGATGAAAGGGGGGGGGAATTGAAATGTGGAAATGAGAGGTGTAAGCAGGGTGTAGACCCATGTGGGGGTGGCGTTTAGATATTTTCGGATAGGCTGTGAACCCTGAAATGCCTGGCCAATTGGCTACAGGGAGGGAAATGTGAATCAGGCTAGGAGATAAAAAGGTTTTGTAATTGTCTGAAAAGGCATGTGTCCTTATGGGTCACCCGAGCTCTTGCCATCTCTGGTAAGAGAACGATTAATAAAATTTTTCCTTAATTCACTGAGGACCATGTGGAGTTTTTTGATAAGATGATTATTCCTCACCCCCTATATATAATAAGTTGCCAAAATTTGCCAATTTCACCCCCTTGGCATATCTGTTATCCTCTCCTTTCCATTCACACAGCCACTGTTCTAGGTTTAGGCTCTTACCATCTCTCACCTGGACTACTGCCAAAGGCTTTCAACTGGTCTTCCTGCACCCAGTCTTCCCTCTCCCACATTCACCTAACAGCTACCCAAGTGATAGTTCTGAAGCAAAGGTCTTACTTTATTGCTCCCCTGCTCAAGAAGCTTCAATGGCTTCCTACTGCCTTTGCCTTTGTACAGGGTGTCCCCTATGCCTGAAATACTCTCGCTTCTTGCCTCCTCCTCATGAAACCATTAGATCCTTTTACAATTCAGTTAAGGTGCCACCTCTATCAAGAAGTCTTTCCTAATATGTCAAGTTGTTATCTTCCTCCTCCCAATTATTTTATTTATTTTGCATATACACAGTATTTGTCTGTGACCACATTGTCTCTGATGATAAACTGCTGGCTGCTTGAGGACACACACACTGTCTACCTTTTGAATCTGTAATTCCAATGCTGAGCACAGTTCCTTATGCATAGTAGATGCTTAATAAAGTTTTGATTGATTCATTCATCACATAATTGGAGTATCTCTTAGTATTTCTTTAATCCTTAGTATCTCTTTAATCCTGGAATTCCTTTCCATTCCTGTTGGCACCACCACAAGCCAGGCCATCATTCACTTTTTTTTTTTGGAGGGGGGAAGGCAGGGCAATTGGGGTTAAGTGACTTGCTCAAGGTCACACAGCTAGTAAGTGTGTCAAGTGTCTGAGGCCAGATTTGAACTTAGGTCCTGCTGACTCTAGGGCCAATGCTCTACTCACTGTGCCACCTAGCTGCCCCTATCATTCACTTTCAATTAAGTAATTACTATTGACTCTCAAATAGCATACTTGCTTTCAGTCTCACCCACTCTAATCCTTACTATACTGTTGCTAAAGTGATCTTCCCAAATTTTAACCCTGATTGTGTAACTCCTGTACTAAAACAAATCTGCAAAGACTCCCCACTACCTACAGAATAGAGTCCAAACTCTATTACAAAGCATCAAAGACATCAAGAATTCATCTCTCCAGATGTATTGCACAGTATTCTTTATTCACTCACAAGATGCACCAGGCAAACTGGACTCCTTGAACGTTTCCTGGAAACACCCTACTTTTCTGCCTCCATGCCTTTGCTCATGCTATGGCCTCCAACATTTCAAGGCCCTGCCCAGTTAGCTGTCTCTCACTTGAAGTCTTCTCTGATAACCTCACACAGGAGAGATTTCTCTCTTTTCTGAAATTCCAATGCACTTTGTTTGAAGTTGTTTTTTTCTTAATAGCCATTAGCTTATCATTTGTTTATCATCTTCTCTATTAAATTGTAAATTTTAGTGGAAGCAGAGCACCATTATTACTTATCTTTGTATCCCCCAAATACCTATCCCTTGTGTTTATATCCAAGTATCACTATTTTGTTGTAGATAATCTTCCAACTGACTCCCTTCTGATTCCAAAATAGATTGCATTTCCTCCATAACTCAATAGATCAGAGTTTCTTAACCTTTGTGGGTCACCCCTTTGGCAGTCCGGTGAAGGCGATGGACTTTTCAAAATATTGTTTTTAAAGGAATAAAATCAAATACATGGGATTGAAAAGGAAATCACTTAGACTAAAATACAGTTATCAAAATATATTTTAAAAAATTCAATGTCCCTAGGATAAAACTCTTGCAATGAATGGTTTGGAGAGATCTTGAAGAAAAAACACACAAAAAACTCACTGCCTTGTGGACAACCTGGTAATGTACTCTTTCTGAACTTAGCTATGGTAGTCTTTGAATGATAGACAATTTGCTGCTGGAACCAATACTGTGGCTTTTTCAACCTGGACAAATCTGCCAGAGTTAGTGTTCCACTGTCATGGACTTTGAGAATCTAGGTATCACAATGGGATTTTAGGGGGTCTTGCTCACATAGGCACAAAATACATGTTTGCTGAATGGATGAATAAATGAATGAACGAGTATTTTCTGTGATGACAACTACCTGTTCTTTGAGGATGGATTAAGTCATTTGGTGACAAGCATGTTGTAAAAAGGGGCAAGTATGTGGTACAATGGATTGAGCACCAGGCATAGAGTCAGGAGGACTTGAGTCCAAATCTGGCCTTAGACACTTACTAGTTGTGTGATCTTGGGCAAGTCACTTATGCCTGTTTGCCTCAATTTCCTCATCTGTAAAATGAGCTGGAGAAGGAAATGGAAACCCAGTCCAGTATCTTTGCCAAGAAAACCTCAAATGGAGTCACAAAACGTTGGATATACCTCAAAAAAAAGACTGAACGTAAACAAGAAACGTGGTGATAAAGGTGGATGACCAATATGGACAATCTAGTTTTGGTATAAATAAATGAATGAATAAATAAATAAACAAACAAATAAATAAATACAGGGCAGATAGTTATAGTACCACACGCTTGTAATCTACTATGGAGGCTAAAGTTAGTAGATCTCATGAGCTCAGGAGCACTAAAGCACAGCAGGGTTAAAGCCAATCAGGTATCCACAATAAGTCAACACCAGTATGGTGACTATGCCTCCCTCCCATGGTCAGGCTGTCTAAGGAAGGGCCAACTGGTCCAGGCCATAAATCAAGCAGATTAGAGCTCCTGTACTGATCAATGGCGGCTCTAGGCCCATGAATGATCTGATGTACTTCCAACCTGGGTAAGACAGGATGGCTTAGCCTCAAAAATATTTTTTTAAAGTGTGACTTTAAGTAATAAGACACTTTTCGAGTATGAATCCTAAGTTGATTCTGAACTAAATTCCCAAAATTTCTTGGGTCAAGGCATAATCATTGGAATAAAAGCATTTTCATCCCAAAGTTACAACTATTTAAAACACAATAACACATGAAATAAAGGCTAACATTTATTTCACCCCACAGAAGGAAAAAAAAGTACAAACAGCATATAGAGCTCAAGGAGTCAGGAGAATTGAATTTCTAATTCTCTGTATTATAGTAAAAGTCACTTATGTGAAATTTCGGCCCTGTTGGCTTCTTGCCTTCTAAACTACTGCTACTATATATCTACATGGCAAATAATTCTCTAATTAAGGTGTCCACACCCTTAGTTTCATACATTTAGACCTGGAAGGACCTCAGAGTCATCTGGTCCAATCCCTTTATTTTACAGAATTTTATAAGTGACTTGGCTAAGACCACACAGACAGTAAATGACAGGGTGGGATTTGTACCTAGGACCTTTGGTTCTAAACCCAGTACAATTTTTCATCTTATCTTAAGCCTCACCACTATAAGCTTGATGAGGAGAAACCCAGATTTAACACTTCCAACTCCTAGATGGAGAAAATGACAGTGGGGTGGGAGGGAGGGGGAGCCAAAGACAGAGACACACATGGAGACAGAGACAGAAAGAGACAGAGAGAAACAGAAATGAGGAGAGGAGAGATTGATTCAAGGTCTCTACAAAGTAGGACCTCATTCTCTAAAATCTCAATTTTAGAGCCTTATACAAAAAGTTGAGAAAGTTGCCACTTCTAATTCTCTGCATAATTAGAGTGAGTTTCTTAAGTTTTCAGTCCCTTAACTTCCTACCTTCCAAATTAAAATAATATACCACTTGGATCACCAAGAGGTGGTGGTGATTATTGAGCTACATTGTTTCTAAAGTCCTTTAAACTTGTTCAGAGAAAGTTGCAGGCTAAGCAGAAAGCATAATACTATTATAATCCTTTGAGAGGATGTTTATAGAATCCTGATGATTATAATTTGCCAATTACATTGAACTGTAAACAAGCATGGAGCTTTGCAGGGATCAGGCCAGGAGCCAGGCCAGAAACGAGATCCTGTCCTACGGAGATAACAGCCTCTTAGACAATTGTGCCTCATAGGGCATGCTGGGCAGGGAATAGGGATGAAGACCCAGAGCAAGATGGGTCACTGTGTGACATTAGGTTGGCAACTAGCCTGTGCGGGTCATTTAGCCCAGTTCTTCTACCTTAGCCTATATCCTTCTTTGCCCATTCCACATTTCTTCTCTTCTCTCAGCCCCTCTCAGAGCTTTCAAGACTTGAAAATAATTTTCCTCCTGAATTTGCCAAATTCACTCTTGTAAATCCTCTCCTTAAAAATAGCTCTTTTTAAGGAAGCTCCCTCATAATCCTAACATGGATAGGTTCGATGAGTCTAACAAAGAGGGTCTGCATAATGCAAAGAACTTCTCAGCCAAGAACCAGGGCTGGCAGGGATGTGCAGGGAAGAATCAGGAAGCAGCAACCACAGCTTTTTGGCACTAACGCATATCTCTAACCTCTAATGCATCCAATTCCACTTGTCTGCCAGATATTCAGATTGAGAACTAGAAGGAACCTGAGAGACCATATAGTTCAGAACCCTCATTTTTAAGGGAATGAAGGCACAGGAGGGGAAGCGATTTGAGACCTGCCTCATGCTCCTTAGGTGGTAGACAGTAGAGCTGAAATTTTAACTCACATACAGCAGTCCAGTTTCACCATCAAAATAGTCCAAAACTTGCCCTAGACAGTGACTGTGCGACCTTGGACCAGTCATTTAACATTTCTCAGACTTAAGTTACCTCTTTTGTGAAATGGTATTAATAATAGAATCTACTTCACAGAGTTGTTGTGAGGATCAGATGAGATGGTATATATATATTATATATATGTATGTATGTATATATATGTATATGTGTGTGTTTTCTGTGTTTACAGCATTTTGCAAACTTTAAATGCTAGTTATTATTTTTATTATTTCTATTATACACATTCACACACTGTGCTTGCTTAGGGTGGTCTCTTTATCACTTCTGAAGACACTACACTTATTCCCACTTTTCTCCCTTTACGTATTATTTCTTCTTTTCTATCAAAGCCCAACTTTATTTCTCTCTCTTCCCCAAAGCCTTCCTTGATCACCCCAGCGCACAAAGATCTCTCCATCCGAATACTACAGAGTAAAAAAAATACCCTGGAGGACCTAAGTCATACCCCAGCTCTGTTACCTAGATGACTTTGGGTAAATCATCACTCTCTGGGCCTCACTGATAAAATTAGGCTGTTGGACTAGAAAACTGCTAAAGTCCTTTGCAGCTATGACAATATGGCCTATAATACTTAAGGCATGAGAAATTGTGGAATATGAATGAAATGGCAAGTTCCCGGGCTTTAAGAAATGATGAATAGAGAGAATTGTGGAAAGACATGTATTAATGATGCAAAGTGAAGTCCAGTCTGAGTCATTTGTATTCAGTGACCCAATGCTCTACATTCTGGGTTTAATGCAGACTGAGTTCAATCCTGAGGGTTTAAAAAAAATCACTAATGGCTTGTTTTGCTGGTTTCCCGAGGGAACCTTGCCAATATAGCGTATGTCCAGGTCTTTACAAATATTTATAACAGGGCACTTAGCTCCTGGGCAAACATCCAGGTCACAATATCCATTTCAGGTACAGGACAATCTTTACTGCAGCCCATAGAAAGAATTCACACAACAAAAGAAACTCACAGTGGCCCACAGTCACAGAAATTCTCTTTTCCCTTTCTTGTAAAGTCTACCTTCCTCCAGGGACCTATACAGTCCTCCAGACTCATAGCCCCACCCTGTGGTTTGGACTCCCTTGGAAAAGAATGAACTTGGGCTTGTTAAGCAAAAACTGTCTACTCCCAACTTTCAGGTACATCCCCCCTTCTCCTCATTGACTTAAACAGGCTTTGGGCCATATGGAACTACCCTAAGTGTCTGCTCTCTCCTAAAAGGACAACTCATTTGTCATGTATACTTGCCTTAACTAACTCATTTGTCAAATACACTTGCCTTAACTTTCCAATTAGATTGTACTTCCCCTCTAGTACTTCCTATTTATCCACATTTAGCTAGTTTGTACTTATTTGTTTGCATGCTTTCTCCATTAGGTTTTGAACTCCTGAGGGCAGGGACAGTCTTTTGCCTTTCTTTAAGTCCCCAATGCTTAGCACAGTGCTTTGCCTATAGTCGGTGTTTAATAAATGCTTATTGGTTGACTGAAGCTTTCTGGGGGTAGTTTCTTATACTTTTTTGTTCTTCCATAATGCCCATAACAGTGCCTCATACCTATAAAGAATCACAGAATCTGAGAGTTGGGAAGGGACATCAGTGTTCGTCAAGTTCACCTTATCCCAGAAACTAAGCCTCACTAGAACATAGTCAACAAGTGGTGTGCAGGAGATCCTACAAGGAGGGGGCTGAGACACCTAGAGTGGCAGCACATCCCACGTTTGGACAGCTCAGATCGCTGGCTGTGTGTTTTGTTTATCTGTTTTTGTTTTCACATCCTTCCTAAAAGTGCCTCTTTGCAGCTTTTTCCCACTGTTCCTGTTCTTTTCCTCCAGGGCCACAGAGACACATCTAATCCCTCCTGCAAACACTTGAAGTTGCCATTCCCCTCCTTATCTCCAGTCTTTTTTTTCTCCAAACTAAATATTCCCAATTCCTTCAACCAACTGGTCATGTGATATGGACTCAAGGCCTTTCATTGTCCAGGTTCTGGACACTTCTCAGCTTATCCGAATCCTTAAACTGTGGAGCTGAGAACGGAACACAACACCGCAGTTAAGGTCTACACTAGGCAGAGCACATAGGAGGACTATCACCACCCTATCTCTAAGAAGCTATGACCTTCCTCATAAGGAGAAATCAATAAATATCAGCAAAGGAAAGGAAGGAAATCAGTTTGCATTTCAACAACCTTCATTTGCAATGCGTTTTATTTATCAAGCTCATTTTCCATCCTGTCGAGGAATCTAAGCCATAGCTAGGGGAGGTGAAGAATCCTTTTGCTGGGAGCACAACCACAGTGGGAATTAGAACTACAGGTCCCTGACTCCCAAGCCCATCCTCATGCCCTTCGGCCTTTCTCACAGCTTCTAAAGCAAGGACATTCCAACTCCTAAATTCATTAAGAAAATCAAACAACTTCCATCTGTGGTTGGAAATGAATTACAGCTGTGCTCCACTAACAATTCACTGAATCCTTATCATCAAGAATGTGTGTGTCACACACATACATACACACACACGTGCATGTATATTTGCTTATTTCTCATTTTACCAGGAAACAGCCACACTGACACAAAGAATGGTGACAAGACACTGTCCGTGTAGCTATTCCAGAACTTGAGGCTTCTAGGCTATGCATTTTCCCAACATCTGGCACATCCCAGGCAGTCCTGCCCAATCCCTGACTGGGCAGGTGAGTCTCTGCCCTCCAGAAAAAGCCTTAGACTGGGGGCTCTTGACTATCCCTGGAGGTGTCAGAAGCACCAATCCAGCACTGGGTGTTAACATGGATTCTGTTGTAGGGCAGCTCTTTGTTCCCCAAAAGGTTTTCCTTTATTAAACCCTGGGATGAATAGGAAATGAAAGGAGGAGATACAAGTTGTTTTGAATAAGTGATGTGTGAGCTCACTTTTTCTTTGAAACCAGTGTGGACTATTGTGATTCCTGAGAGCAGCTGGGAGTCTGGCCTATTACCCACCATCACCCTAGGGGCTTCTGTAATAAGCAGAGCAAATGCTCATTGGCTGCTCATTATTTCTGGGGAGGGGAATCATGTGATTAAGTGAAAGGCATGAGGTCATGCTATATGGCCAATGCCGGCCTTAGCCCTTTCCCCTTTTCCTTTGTACTCTCTCTACTCTCCCTAATTGGTTGAGACCAGATTTTCTTCCTGTTCCCCCCACCCTTTTTTTTTTGCTAGACTAAAGAAAATAAGAGATTCTAGAATTCTTAACACACCAATTGCTAGAGCAATCATCAGGCCACACTAGGAATTTGCATTTGCTTATATTTCAGGGAGATATAAGCAAAAACAAAATGAGTCCTCCTTGGCCACCCAGCATCCTCGAGTGGGGTATGTGGTCCTGAAATAAGGTCTCTGTAGCTTCCTCATGGAAACTCAACCTGTTCTTTATTATACAGAGGAATGGACTGAGAAGAAATGATATAACCACATTGTCAGAAATATACTTAACATGGGACAATGAGGGCAGTGCATTTCTGACAGTGTGGTTATAGCTCCCTAGAGACTGTTCTAACCAAGATGCACCTGAATCCATCTGTGGTTACAAGCTTTATCCTTTATTCCTAGTTAAAAGGATTGAAAACAAATAAAATTAATAATGAGACTGCCATTTTGGAGATTAAACAAACAAACAAAAACAAGTACCTCTGGAACCAAAAAGGCTGAAATGAATTTTCTGGCCCAAGTGGCCAGGAATGGTTAGAGGCTGCCTTTTATTGTAACTCCAATACACGTATTTCTAGAAACTCTAAAGAAAGAGTGAGATGGAGTTAGTAACAATTATTACACTGTTCCAAGCAGGAGAAGTGGAATACAGATTAGAGAGGGGAACTTTTTTGTTTTATTAATTTATCTTTAGTTTTCAACATTCATTTCCACAAGATTTTGATTTCCAAATTTTCTCCCCATCTCTCCCCTCCCCCTACCCCAAGACAGAGTGTCTTCTGATTACCTCTCCTCCCAATCTGCACTCCCTTCTATCACCCTCAACCCCATTCCCTTCCCTTCTATTTTCGTGTAGGGCAAGATAGATTTCTATACCCCATTGCCTGTATATCTTATTTCCCAAGTTCATGTAAAAACAATTTTTAACATTCGTTTTTAAAACTTTGAGTTCCACATTCTCTCCCTTCCTCCCTCTCCACCCACCCTCATTGAGAAGTAGAGAGGGGAACTTCATGAAGGCTTGGGAAGGCAGTGGTGCCTTCTGAATTCCATTCAGAGGATCATAGAAAAATAAGAACTAGATCTGAGGAAAGAGGCTTAGGAATTATTCAGCTCAATCCTCTCAATTTTAATTTGAGAGAACTGAAGTCCAGAATGAGAACAGCAAAGTGTCACATGCCTAAAATCACACAAGTAGTAAGACAGTGAAGGGCAGCTGGGTGATGCAGTGGATAGAGTGCTGGGCCTGGAGTCAGAAAGATTTATGTTCCTGTGTTCAATCTGGCCTCAGACACTTACTAGTTGTATGACCCTGGGCAAGTCACTTGATCCTGTTTGCTTCAGTTTCCTCATCTATAAAATGAGCTGGAGAAGGAAATGGCAAACCACTCCAGTATCTTTGCCAAGGAAACCCTAAATGGGCTTAAGAAGAGTCAGACACGACTGAAAAAAGACTGAACAACAAAGTAAGACAGTAACTGTTTACTGTATAAATTTTTGTTGTTGTCTAGTTGTTTCAGTAACATCACTACATCAATAACTGAGGGAAAATAGCTTGGTTTCAAATGAACCTGTGTGTGTGTACGTATACATAGATACACACACACACACACACTTCGATGCATGTATGATGGACACAAACTATTAGTACTTTGTAAGACATTTCACACTTGGGATAAGGAATTCTAGGCCATTACTTCTCACCCAAATTTGGGTTCCTCTTACTTTCTTCCCACATAAAACTGAAGGCAAGTATTCTTTGATGAGTCTAAATACACAAAATAGGGTAAAAAGCCATTTCTCTTGAACCATGGATGCCCATCATCCAAATACTGTGTCTGTCTCCAAGCCTAGCTTTGCCACTGAAGTATGACAAACCAGAAAGAGGGATGAGATTTAAACTGGTTTCCATTTTGAATGCTTCTCTTTTTCCCTTCCCCCCACTCTCTCTTCTTTCTAAACTCTCATCTCTCTTCTTTTTTTTTTAACTAAGGTACAATCTAGAATTAGCTTCAGGAAACCAGGAGGGTGATATTAATCTGAATAATGCCCACTGGGAAAGCTTTGACAGACATATATAATGATTACTCCTCCAAGAAATGCAAACTGCTTTTGTCATCCAGAGGAAAAAAAAGCCTGCTTCCCCCCTTATCCACACTTGGGAATAGAAAAGGGTAGGCAGATGTTCATTAGGGACTGGCTTCTGATTAACATAGTAACCCAGACACATATCAGTCTGCTCAGGCTAATGTTATATGGGTTGCCAGTCCAGGGTAACTCTGTCTGTAGGGACTTTGCATTAATGATAGGTCTCTACACCTTGGCAAGAGAAAACAGTGAAAAACACATGGTGCTAGGTTTCACAGTGCCAGGTGGGGAGGCTGCTGGGTTTGTAAATACATATTTTCCCATATTCTTAGCACAGTGCCTGGCATAGAGTACATAATAAATATTATTGTTGGTTTTTTTTAAATGGGGACATGCTATGGTTCTAGGAATTCTGAGGCTTTCTTTTCACCCCAGTCATTCTCTGCTAGTGGAGAGGTAACCACCTTAATTGCTATTCACAGGAAGAAAGCCTGGGTGGCCTGTTCTGTTAAGATCAGACTTTTTCTTATGGTGAGTTTGGAAGCAAATTACTCTTTGAGAAAAAATTACCTAACCAAGTGCTAGGAAGTGAATTATCTTCACCAGGAGGCCATGGCACATTGAACACAGGTGAATGAAATGTATGTCATCCTCTTGTCATGGTCTTAATATTAAGTAATATATTAATGGTATCTCATCCTATTGTCCCAATTACTATTTTTATTATAACTTTTTTCACAAGCACTAGACTTGGAGTCAACAAAATCTCGGTGATTTGGGGCAAATAATTATACCTCTCTGGCTTTCAGTGTCCTCATCTGTAAAATGAACTTCTTAAACTATGGGTTGTGATCCCATTTGGAGTCAAAAAAAGTTGGCAACAGTAAAAGGTTTCTGAACATGCAAATGACCAAAAAAATAATTAAAAATCAAACGTAATGAATCTGAGGTGTTTCTGGCAGCACTTGCCTGTGCTGCATCATGCAACTTCATTGTAGCCTTGGTTCTGAACACAAAGCATGCACACTTTGTACCCCCATACCCCTAGGCCATGCAATACCAACAACCGGAAAAGGGGTCATGAGTGGAAAAAGTTTAAGAAGCCCTGGACTAGATGAACTGCTCTGAAATTCTGTGATTCTATGGTTACTATTAATGATGCCTGTGGAAATTAAGTAGGTGGTATGTAATGTTCAGTAAGTCATATGATGCTTCCAAAACACAAAGAGTAGTGATTTTTAAGGGGAACTGGTGTTAATAGACAATGTGGCATACATTGTTCAGCAGATCCGGAAAAGATGAAAATCTTAAGCAGTATGAAATATATTATGAGGATTGGCTATCAACTCCTTGAACGTCCATCAATAAATAAAAAATGAGTGAGGCTTAGGGAAGGCTTAAACCTAGATCTTCCTATCTAATGGTCTGTGATTTGATTAGGCCTCAAGTTATGTGTAGTGCATCTATGTAGCACCTTTGCACGGTGGGTGCTCAATGAATATTAAAGCATGTGGAAGAGAAAATGTTCACTTCTACCACCTGGATTTGGTGGGAATTAGGGCAGACGAAGTGTATTGGAGGAAAAATACTGGTGATGCAATTTTATTTGAAAGGGGAAATATCCAAGAAAAGCACAAACAGAAACAACAGCTGCCTTAAAAGGATAATTGAACGGAGCAAATACAACTCATTCACAGAGGCTAGCTTGGTTCCACTTGGCCAAAGAGCATAGAACTATGATCAAATAGATAGAAGACAGAAGAGACAGATTTAGGCTTCATGTAAGGAAGACCTAGGAGTAGAATTATTTAAAAGCAGACTAGATTGTCTTAGAAAGCAGTCGGATTTTCTTCCCTATAGTTCTTTGGGTAGAAGCGGGATGACTACTAGGTGGGAATGATGTAAAGAACAATTGCAAGTCCCTTCCAAATTTGAGATTCTGTGATCCTGTAACTTTTCCAGAGTTAACAGGCCTTTTCAAACCCCTTGGATAGAATTCTCCCTTACTGCTCCTTTCCCTAATCTTGGTTCTTAGTAGGTTTTGAAGAACATGAGGACTTCGAAGAAAGCTCTTTACTTAGCTCAGTGATCTGCCCAGAAATGAAACTCATTTACTGTTTTCCTTTTTAAAAATTTACATTTTAATTTTGAGATTCCCTCCCCCTGGGTCCTCTCCCTTGACTATTACCTATGTATGTCTCTTGCAAAGCACTGCTGGCAGGTAAGGTACGTGCTAGAGAAATGAAATCTACTATGCTGATGATGTCATTTTCAATAGAATTAAAAAGGCACTCTCACTGGGGCAGAGCTTAATGAAAAACTGCACAGATCCTGGGTTTCCTAGGAGGCTAAGAAGGGAAGACCAATTTTTGGCAGAAAAATTTGTTTCTGAATGGCAGTTTTCATTAAGGTCAGGCGAAAGGAAAAAAAGGCGTTGTAGAGAGAGCCTCCTCTCTTATACTACACTAATTAAATGAATGAAAACAGATGGTGTTACAGTACAGTTGACAAGTCTAAAGAAAAGAATTGTAGGCACATGCACACACATTTAAAAAAATTATTTATACCCTGCCTATTTCCAAAAGGATTTGAGGCAGCTTAGAAAATTAAAAATAATGTACAATAGGACAATTAAGGACAGAAACAGAGGAGCACAGGGAGTAAGTAGATGCTACCAAGCACTTGAGATGAGCTAATTACTACTGTTGGGCACGGAATTTGTCTTAAGTTTCCTGGCAGCTAAAGGAAAAAAGGAAACACTTTGGATTGCATAGCACTGTCTGACAAAAGAAAGCATACTCATTTGTCCTGCAGAGACAAACTCTTTCCTTAAACTAAGCTCAAGGAGGAATTTATCATGTGATTACTTTTATAGAGATCATCAGGTAATACAAAGGAGAATCAGATTCCCAATTCTCCGATTCTGGTTTTACACAGAAGATACTGAGATATGTCAAAAATGAACAAATCTTTGATCTATGCTACATAAACATGTGTGTGTGTGTGTGTGTGTGTGTGTGTGTGTGTGTGTGTGTGTGTGTACTTGGCATTCTATCTCTTCCTGTTCCAGAGGCAGATTTAAAGGTGATTCCCTCAATCCCAATGTAGAGGGGTTTGAAGAGAGGCATCTTGTTAGATATTCACATGTGAGTTTGGTCAGAATTTTTTGAACCTGTGAATTACTGGGACTTGGAATGTCAGGTAACAACACAAAGATTTTGTCCTCATTTCTGAACCCAAACCACATGAGAAAAGAAAAAAAGATTCCGGTTCCCATCCAGGCAACTTCAAACCATCTCCTGAAGACTGATAAATTGAAAAAAGGAATGCATATGAAATCCTATGAAAATACGTAACAAGACCAATTGCTATAAACCTACTAGGATCAAAATGTGCTGGCTGGTTCAAGGTTCTTACAGTTTGACAAGAGGAAGAGGGATGATCACTGTGTCTCAACTTTTTTGGTTTGGTCACATACAGAAATTTATAAATTTGCAGATTTGCCTACTGATGCCCCATGCCTACTGATGAAAAAGGTTCCTTTGGTGCATTCAGCATACCCATGAGGAGTTTACTTGTCTAAGAGCTACATTCCCAGAAACCCTGAAAGGGGGATGGGCTCCAGTCCTGATCTTTCTCAGAGACTAGACCTAGATGAGTTCTTATCTGCTCCAGAACCTACAAGTGAAGAAGTAGGCACTCCACCTAGTCTTACTGGAGCATCTGAGGAAAACAAGTGCTCAGACTTCTGTAACCAGTGAATGCTCAGACACCAGGTATCTAGGTGCCAGAAACCCATCTAGGAGAAGGGCCTCAAGCACTAGACCCAAGTCAGGAGACAAGTTCATCCTCCACAGGTGGGATAGCTGCTACTTTGTATCATAATGTGTAGCTATAACTTTCCGTACTAACTCCCTTTATAACTAGTTTATACTGGTTGGCAGACAGGGTGATCCATGGGACCAGCTTGTGACACTGTTGACACTAGGTCTCTCCCCACAGAAAGACTTTTACATTATTCACCATCTATTCTACTCTCATTGTGGGAGATTTAAACTTGTTATTGGTCAACAGTAACAGGTTTTTTCAAACTTTTCTTTTAATTAACAAGTATTTATTTTCTCTTTAATCTTCCCTTCTCCATGGGGGGTGAAGGGGGTGGAGAAACAAAATTAAACCTTAGTAACAAATGTGCAGAATCAAGGAAGACAAAGTCTTACATTGTCTATGTCCAAAAATATGTCTTATTTTGTATCTTTAATCTATCACCTTTCTATGAGGAAATGTGCAGTCTTCTTCGTTATGGGTCTTTTGGCATTGTGGTTGGTCACTACATTGAACAGAGTTATTAAGACTTGCAAAATTGTTTGTCTTTACAATGTTATCACTGTATAAATTATTCACCTGGTTCTGTGCACTTCACTCTGCATCAATTCATACAAGTCTTCTCAGGTCACTCTGAAACAGTCCCTATACCATTTTTTATAGCACAATAGACTTCTGTTACATTCATATATCACATTTTATTCTATCATTCCTTAACTGATGGGCATCCTCTTGGTTTCCAGTTCTTTCTCACAACAAAAGGAACTGCTATAAATATTTTTGTATATATAGATCCTTTTCCGTTTTCTTTGATCACTAGGAAGTACAGGCCTAGTAGCAGCTACTCAGTATAGTAAATTTTTAGGTATAGTTCCAAATTGATTTCCAAGGTGGCTGGACCAATTCATAGCTCAAATAACCCTGCATTAACATACCTGTTTTTCCAAAGCCCTTCCAACATATGTTATTTTCCTTCTTTGTCAACTTTGCTAATCTAATATGCTGAGTATATGGTAAAACTTTATTTTGCATTTTGCTAATAATTTGTGATTTGGAGTATTTTTTCAAATGACTTGATATTTTGGATTTCTTCCTTTGAAAACTGGTTATTCATAGCCTTTGACTATCTATTGGGTAATGTCTCAGTCGTAAATTTGAATTATTTCTTTAAAGCTTGGAGGTCTTTATAAGAGAAACTTGCAAAGATTTTTTTCCTCAGTTACCCTTTTCCCTTCCAATTTTGACTGCACTGGTTTTGTTTGTGCAAAAACTTTTTAATTTTATGCATTCAAAGTTGTCCATTTTATTGTCTGTGATTCTCTCTATCCTTTGTTTGGTCATGAAGTCTTCCTCTATCCATAGATCTGAAAGGTAATTTCTTCCTTGCTCCTCCAATTTGCTTATGATATGACTTTTTATTTCAAAGATTTTCAGCTTATCTTGGTAAATGCTATAAAGTGATGAGCTAAGCCTAATTTCTGCCAAAATATTTTCCAGTTTACCCAACAGTTTTTGTCAAATACTAGGTCTTTACCCAGAAGCTGGGCCTTTGGGTTCATTAAGCACTAAGATGCTGGGTCTGATTGATTCTGTAGGTTGTGTACCTAATCTGTTCCACTTGTTGACCTCTATTTCTTAACCAGTATCAAATCATTTTGATCATTACTGCTTTGTGTTATAGTTTGAGATCTGGAAGGCTAGGCTCCCTTTCCATTTTAACAGTGACAGTTTTAATAACTTCCAAGTACCTATCCTTTCTAGTTGTCTCACTGGGATTATGGGAATTCCTTACCTTAATTAGTACCTTATATCTCTTCAAAGAATTCACAGCCTGAAGTCCTTTCAGATTTGTCCTTTTAAGATTCAATCAGCACCCTCAAAATCAACAGTCTTTAACTGTTTATTCCCACCTCTGGGCACCGGTTTCACAACACCACAATCCTCAATTATACAACATCACTCTAACACAGAAATTACACAACAGTTACTTGAATCACCTTGTATATACTGCTAGCAGGATCTCAAATGCATAAACTACTGTCAAATTAAAGTGTAGATGTTGAAAACTTCTACCTAGGCCACTAGTATATAACTTGAGCAGCACAATTTATAAACACAAGGATATTAAGGTAAACAATTTATACCCAACAACCTCTCTGCACTCTGAATGAACCCTCATAAAATATAACCCATGTGTCACTTATTTCTCGATTCACATGGATTATAGTTCAGAATTACAGGAGGGATATTTTCAGTTGTACAATTTACTTCATTTGGTTAATTAGGTGTCTTTCTTCACTGTGTCCCCACCCAGTTTAAAAAAATGATGGAAGTAATATATCCAAAGGCCCTGTTATATAGGTAGTTTTCCTAAAACCTTCCTCTAGGTCATGCTAGTTCTTTTACTTAAGAGGTACTAAAATTTTCTGAGATCTGATTGGCTCAGGGACAACTCCTGTTGTTGATATGGCTTCTTGTTCACCCTGAGGAGTTCTAATTCCCTCTTCGAAACTTTTGACCAAGGCTTGATAGCATGAAAACACCAGGAAGCTGTGCACAGCTGAATCAACATGGTGCCTTCACTTGGTATCTTTCTGGATGTTCTGCTGCTGCTAGGGTTAAGTAAACCTCCATTCAACAGTAAGCTGTTGAATGACTTATGAATGTCTCATTTTATTTCAATATAGTATGTAAACTGTCAAAGTACTGGCTTGAGTCAGACCCAGCCCAAAACAACTGGGAACTTCTAAAATCAGCTAAATACAGTTGTTAACATATTAACAGACCAGAGAGTAAATGTTCATTGAAAAAGCAAACTATTTAATTAAGACAAAACCTCAGCATTAAGCTAGAGAAAAACCAAACTCAGTACCCGTCTTCTTGTCCCATCTTGGACTAGCTTTGGTACAAGCCTAAGACTGATACCACCAAAATGGAAAAGGAAAGCAAGGTCCCTGGCTCGGTAGAAAGCTTCCTACATGTAACAGCTAGAGATTTCTGCTCAGAGCAGAATCTGCTGCTCTTGTCGTTTCAGTAGTACAAGAAATCTTTATTTATCAGCTCTCCTAAGCATGGTATCTATAGTCAACAAAAAGGCTGTATGACTGCTATTACTATTCCTGCATTATATACCATCATCACTATTTGTCTTCCTCAACTTGACCTTAACTCATAGCACCAAAGGAAACTTGTCCAATCAAGACCTGTCTTTGGGTTCCATAGCCTCATGTGAAATTCAGTCTTCCCATCAAATGTGCCTATTCCTCTCACATTTTGTCAATATGTTTGCCCTCACTAGACCTCCCTCTAGTCCTACTTGACTTTTATGCAGCTTTCTTGAGTATCCTTCCCCTTCTTGGATACTTGATTTCTGTTCTGGCCAGAAACTCTGAGGGTCTTCTCCTCCCAGACTGATTCTTGTGTGAAGATAAAGCAGGCCATCATTTCCCTCAATTCTAACCTAGTTTTTAACTACTGAATGGGTGCTGTCTCAGACAAACCAGGACTCCCACTGCATTTGGGGCATCACGAGTTGTCTTGACTTACGTCTTCTTACTGGACTTTGATGACTGGAGGAGAGTGAGGCTAGTGATTTTGCACAGCTCTGCCTCACTTAAATCCAATTCACTTGCAAGTCAAGACGTCACCCTCCTGACATCACCGGTCCTCTTCAAGAATGAACGATGAACAACAATCCTGGATACTCTTGCTTCCCCAGCTTCTTGATTGGGGGACCATTACCTATATCCTGCCCCTTTACCATGCCTATTCCTCAAAACTCTGTCATTGTCATCGTCATCCTCTTCCTTCTTGCTCTCTCTGAAGATTACATCTGCTCCCATGGCTCCAATTTTCATCTCTTGACAAGTGACTCCCAAATCTATCACCTCTAATCTCTCTCTCTCTCTCAAGGGGCAGCTAGGTAGCATGGTGGATAAACTGTCAGGCCTGGAGTCAGGAAGACTCATCTTCCTGAGTTCAAATCTGGCCTCAGGTACTGACTAGCTGTGTGACCCTGGGCAAGTCACTTAACTCTGTTTGCCTCAGTTCCACAACTATAGAATGAGCTGGAGAGAGAAACAACAAACTACTCTTTGCCAAGAAAACCTCAGACGGGGTCATGAAGAGTCAGACACAACTGAAAAGACGGAACAACAACAACAACAACAACAAATCTCTCTCCTGAACTCCATTCCTATTTTGCCAACTTCCTGATGGATATTCCATTAGTACCTTTGTTGTACCAGTTGTTGTCTTGTAAATTCTACTTCTATAACGTCTCTTGCATTTGAAACCTCTCTACACACAGCTGCCACCATAGGCCAATCTCACCTGGATTATTCCAGTAGTTTCCTTCTTGGTCTCCTACTTTCAAGTCTCATTTCTTTCCAATCCATCATCCATTCAATTGCTGAAATAATCTTCCTAAGGCATAAGGATGCTCTTATTATTTCTCTGTTCAAAATTCTTCTCTTCTCTAGGTTAAACATCTTCAGTTACTTCAACTGATCCTAATACATGCATTCAAGGCTCTTTGTATTAAGGTCTTTGGGAGCTTACATTAGGCAGGAGACAGGATGAGGTTCTTCTCACCAATTTTCCCCACCATTTACCAGCAAACGCTTTTCAAATAGGTGACACCACGATAAGTTAGCAGCCATACCAGAAAGATGAAAGGTATCCCACACAAATCAAACCTATCTGAAATCAAATGTTTTAGAAGGAAATATTGGAGTACGGTCAGTTGACTGTTGATCTCAAACTGTTAGCTATCCTTGGTTGTTTTTATTTTTTGTATCATCTGAAAATCTGAGAAACATGTATTTTATGCTGTGGTATAATGATTATCTACCAGAATTCCCCATCATGTGAGCTGGGCTAGTTCTTTTCCTCAAAAAGCAATGGAAACCTTAATTGGGTTAGGACACTAAGGGCTCATGCTTTCAACATTATCCCCTGACTCCCTGAGTACAAAAAGCCACAAGTAGCTCTAGCTCCTCCCTAACTTTTGACTGGTGGACCACCACAGGCAACTTAGAGAAGAGAGTTGCACTCATATGAATTAACGTGGCATCCTTGTTTAATGTCTTTTTCAGATACCTTTTCTCTGCTATGGTTAAGTAAATCTCTTTGTGTAAACTCCTAGATGAATTAATGAGTGTCCCATTTGATCCAATCTCAAAACTAAGAGTGGAGCCGCTTGGTCATCCCTATCCTGCAATCTATACCTTAATCCAAATCACTAAAAAGAAAATGTTAAAGAGTTTCGAGCTAAGAATAGATTCCTGGGCTTCTCCACTGGATACCTCCTTCTAGAATCATTAATGACTTGCTCTTTGGCCCCAGTCATTTAGCCAGTATGGAATCTGCCTAATTATACTGTGCTGTAGCCCACATTTCTCCATATTTTCCAAACTACCTTTGTCAAATGATTTGCTAACCTCTAGGAAAGAGATATACACTCTTCCTCCTATCTACCACTCTATTAACTCATTAAAGATGGAGTGGTCACTTTCCAAGAAAGGCTCCCAACATTTTTACCTTAGCAAGAAGTTCTCTTCTTGTTTGTGACAATCAGGTCTAGAATAAAATTTGTCTATGGGTTTCTCCATTAAAAAGATACTGTTGAAGTAGGATAAGAAATTCTTAACTGCTATGTTTTGGGCAGAGAAAGCTCCTGCTGATGGATGGATAATTGAAACATCCCTTTATTACTAAATCAGGCCTCTTTTGCTACAGCTATGAGATATTTCCTAAACTCTTCAGCTATTTCCTCTTTCTGTCCATAGTATTCTGATAACAGCAGTGCTTCTTTCTTTGCTTCCACAGATTTCTTCCCCAAATTTTCATCATAATTCCCTCTTGGTTCCTGAATTTCCTTGCAAGATTATCTCTAAATAGGCAATGTACTATGTCTTACCTTGTACCTGTTCCATTCCTTTAAAATAAAGTATATTATTCCATAGTCATATTCTGGCTATGGATCCCATCCAACCACAATTAGGTATTAAGGTCTTTTATTCTTTGCATTGGGATCTCTCTCTAGTCCATTATTCTCTTTACCCATACTTTGTACATTTGTATATAGACAACAGCTCTCTCAGGCCATGGGTTTTCTGATTGGCTCCTTTTCTTTGATCACTTTAAGAAAATGAGGAAACAGAGGTCCAGAGTTTAAGTTACTTGAGCAAGGCCACACAGATAATAAACAGCAGAAATAGAAATCCATTCCAAGACCTCTTATTCCTATTCTGATTCTCTTTGTCCTAGCCAGGCCACCACTCTAAGATTCTTTCTGTCAAGCTTCATTCCACAGCTGATAGCTGATACTTGGATTCACCTTTTGCCACCTACCAAAAGGTTTCAAAATGCAGCATGATCTCTGACTTCGTCTTTATAAATCTCAGCTCCTATGGCAAAGAATAAAGGACCAGCCTTCTATAACTGAAGGAGATAAAAGAGGCAATGGTCCAGGTTCACAGCCAGACCTTTGTACCTTGTTCCCAAGCTTCCTAAATCAAGATTCATAAATCAAAGGTAAAAGACTAGGCCTTTCTTCCTAAGAGAGAAGTATGATTACACGGTGAGTCTGTAAGTTTCTTGGAGACTAAACCTCCTGATTCGGTCAAGAATTTTATATGATAATACTGACGATTGTTGTTGTTCAGTCATTTCAGTCATGTTAGACTCTTTATGACCCCATTTGGGATTTTCTTGGCAAAGATACAGTGGTTTGCCATTTCCTTCTTTAAATAAAGGTGATAATGATAACAAAAACTCCCAGAGCTTCACATAGGGCTTTCCCCAAACAACCCGATGGAGTAAGAGTTCCCATTATGTAGTCAAGCATTTCTTTTGAGTGTACCATCCTGAGTCAACATAGGAGAAATCTGTCAGAATGAGCAAGGGGAAGGGGATGGTAACCTTTTTAATACATGATAGGCCAAAGCTCTATAACTATCTTCACCTTCTCTTGTCATTTGCCTCATCATTCACTATCTCTTCTCATCAATTTCCTGTCCCCTACCCCCCACTCTACAAAGAATAGGAATCTGAGAGTTCAACCATCTGACACACTTAAAATAAAAAATAAATCCAGTCAACTGGTTCCAATCTCAAGGAAAGGACCATTTCATCTCTCCCTATAGCTAGTATTTTATTCAAGCATTAACCTTGTAATGCACTTGGGTTGAGAATTTAAGCTTTTGTGACCTTCCCTTCCCCACTCCCCTCCACTCTCCTCCTCTTTTCAAAGCTTTGAAATTTCCCATGAGATTTAGAGTTAGCATTTAAAAATTTCATAATAATGTGCCAATCTGTGTAAAGCACAGAACCATAACAGACTATGACCAAGTGACAAGAAGGATTATTCATTGCTAAGCAGAGATCCTCAGGAAGGAGAGTGGAAATCCCATCCCCCTCCATTTTCTCTTCTTCATTCAGAATTATCAGACTATGTCCCTGGTCATGTGTCTGAAGGATAATCTGACCATATGGTTGCTTTGTGAGTTCTCTTTAAGGTTTTCCTTTAAAGAAGTCAAGGATTGGGGATAGGGTGCCATATTTTATAAGGGTAGGATAAGAAGGTAAAATACTGTTAAAAATGTGTGTTGTCTTCACCAATTAGAATATGTATTCCCTGAAGGCAGGGATTGTCTCATTTATTTCCTCTTTGTATGTCCTATTTGGATTTATTAAGAACTATGCAAAGTGCTTAATAAATATTTTTATTATTTCATTCATTCATGCCTTTTATCTTTACATCAATCATTTCCTGACCTCACCTCCTACTGAATCCCCTACCTTGTGACAAAAAAGCAAAATACATCTAATATTAAAAAAATCCCATATTACAAGGTATATAATATTCTTTTAGAAGTCCCCCACCTCTCTGCTGTGAGGAAAGAGGTAGGTACATTTTGTCTCTTCTCTAGGGCTTTTCCCTGTCTTTACTCAGAGTTCAATTTCTTTTTCATTTACTTAACCCAGGTTTCCAAGCCAAGGGAATTTTGGAAGCCACAGTGTAGTCATTGGTGGAAAAAATGCTGACAGCTCAGTGTTCCTCTGTGGGTAGCAGAGCGGGTTCAGGAGCTTTAGAGAGAGAATTCCCCTTTGGGTGAGATCAGGATCTTTCTCTCTTGGTTTGAGCAGATACCTCATCTTGTTCTCCTCAGAAAATCTCATTCACTCTTGTGAACTGTTCTGATTTATTCTAACTTGTCTAAATTCACCAATTTTGTTTTGCTATCTTGCCAGGATGAATGAGTGCCTTGCTATTTGTGATGGGTTTTTTTATCCCCTGCAATCAGCATTTGGTGGGAATAGACCAAGCTGGTGGGTGTAAGGTGAGGACTTTTGTGCCCTCCTTAAAACTAAGGACTGGTGATCAGAGAAATGACTTGTCTTGAATCTATTATTGTTGTTCAGTCATTTTCAGTTGTGTCTGACTCTTTACAACCTAATTTGGGGTTTTCTTGGCAAAGATACTGAAGTGGTTTGCCATTTCCTTCTCCAGCTCAATTTACAGATGAGGAAACTGAGGCCAACAGGGTTAAATGACTGGCCCAGAATCACAAAGCTAGTAAGTGTCTGAGGCCAGATTTGAATTCATGAAGGTGAATCTTCCTGACTCCAGGCCTGGCGTTCTATCCACTGCACCACCTAATTGAGTCTAATATAATCCTAGACAAATAATCTCTAGGGGGCAAACAGATGTAATTCTAGCCTGGTACCTTTCCAGACTGAAGAAAAGACCACTCAGCCACATCTCTCTTTCTGTTCACCTCAAGGCAGAAATCAGACTCTCCGTTGGTGAGGGGTAGGACAGTTCCTATTGATCTATTCATATCATTCTCCAGCCACATCCCTCTTTCTGTTCATACCTCAAGGCAGATATCAGACTCTCCTTTGGTGAGAGGCAGGGCAGTTTCTACTGATCTATTCATGTCATTCTCCAGCTACAATTTAGACAATGCATGTGGACATATTTTACACGGGTACCCAACCTCACACTTATATTCTTCTAAATTATATTGTTCTCTTGGTTCTGCTCATTTCACTCGGTATTGGCTCATACAAATCTTCCTAAGTATCTCTGAATTCCTCATGATCATTATTTCTTATTGTGCAACAAATAATATTCTATTGCATTCACATACTACAGTAATTCCTGCCATTCCCCAATTGATTGATACTCACTTTGAATTCATGGATAGGAAGGAAACTTCTAAGATTCTAATGATCCCCCAAATATTCTAAGAACTCTTAGAAGTAGCATGGCTGGGTGGAAAGAGCATTGAATTAGTAGGTCGGAGTTGCATTCAAATCCCATCTCTGTCGCTTACTACTCATGTAACCTTGGACAAGTCACTTTAATCAATAAGCATTTGTTGAGAGCTTGCTATGTGCTGGGCAATATGTTAGATCTGTCTCTTCACCTGTAAAATGAGGGGGTTGGACTAAATTATCAATAAAGTCAACTCTCAACCTACAATCCTAAAATCCTCTAAAGTCTCTGCTCTCAACAGATGCACAAGAGCAGGATGGAAGAAGACCCCTGGAATGGGAGACATGAGACCCAGTTTCCATTGTATGACAGCTTGTGTCTAAACAATGGTTTGCAATGTTCAAAGTACTTTCCTCCCAACTGCTCTGGAAGGGAAGCAGTACAAGGACCCACATTTTGCAATGAGGTAATTAACTGAGGTTGAAAGAGATTAAGTGACTTGTCCAAGGTCATACAGTTAGTAAATGGTAAAGCTAAGATTTGAACCTGTCTTTTTACCTCCAAGTACAGCACTCATTCCCTTCTAATTCTAGTACTGTCTCTACCATTTGCTAGTCCTTCTGAACTTCAGTTTCCTCTTATGTAAAGGGAGGAGTTCCACGAAATCCTCCCTAAGCTCCCTTACAACTCTAAAATTCTAGGAATCTGTTAGTAATTTCACATCCAGATGTTAGGCCTTTTCACCTTGAGCTGCAGGGCAGGACAAGTCTCTTCTAGTACACAGCCTTCCAAATTTTCATTTCCTTTAGTGCATTGTAGTTAAAACTTGCCTTAATCCCACTTTCTAATTGCTCCTCTCAGGAGATTGTCTAAGGAGCCCTTAAAAGGAAGTACCTGTCAGAAAAACAGAATTACTCAACTCTTATTGTTTGTGGGCTCACACTTTAGGACTCTTACTCTCCCCACTTCAGTCTTCCTTCAATGCCATATTGTGCTACGGAGGTAACCTTAGGTTTTTGAAAGCTATTTCAGCAAAACACAATGTTTAGGAGATAGTCCTGTCCCCACCGTAAGAAGAACAGCCTAGCTAATAACGGAGAGGCACTGAAAGGTTATGACCGAGGAATGATTTTTTTTTTTGCTGTAGTAACTCATGAAACTTTTGACTAAAATGTAGAAAGGGTGCACACTATAACAGTGGTTAAGAGTGGTTAAATGAAAATTCCTTCCTATAACTACTTTAGCTTTTCTTGGGGGTGAACTTAAAAAGTGTTCCCTATTCAAATTCCTGTGCCCTGATCTCTTAGAAATAGCAAAGTAGAAATAAAATTGGGGCATCTAGGTGGCACAGTGGATAGAACAATGATCCTGGCGTCAGAAGGACCTGATTTCAAATTTGGTCTCAGACACTTAACACTAGCTGTGTGACCCTGGGAAAGTCACTTAACCCCAAAGGCCTGAAAGAAAGAGAAAGAAAAAGAGAGAAAGAAAGGAAGAAAAGAAGAAAGGAAGGAAGGAAGGAAGGAAAAGAAAAGGCAAAGTAGAACTAAAATGGCATAGGTAAGAAAACCACATTAATTCCTCAACCTGTGCTGGCGGCCGTAGTATTTGATTCATGTAAATCCAGTGCAGTGTTTCTTCAGACCTTGCCAGCTTTTCAGATCTCCTTAGGTGTTGTCTTCCCCCATTAGAATATAAGCTCCTTGAGGGCAAGGGACTGTCTTGATTGTTGAATTTGTATCTCCCACATTCAACATGGTGCCAGTTGCTGTTTAGATGTTTACTTACTCTTGTCTGCCTGTCTACCAGAAGACAATGAATCTAGAGTTCCAGCAGAATGGAATGGAACTTTTTCAACTTTATCACTACAGATTGGATCCTGCCCCAGCTGTGGATTACCCCTTATCCTCTGAAATTATCCTGTTGATTAATTAACTAATGCCCCACATGGATCCCATGTTTTGGTCAGCTTCAGAAACTTTCCCAGAGGAGGTTGAGTTTGAGCAGAATTAAAATGGTAGGCCTGTTCATGAGTGCCATCTGTCATATACTGTACTAAGGATTCTCCAGAAGAATACTCTTTGGATCCGAGGAAAGCAAATATGTTTATTCCTAGCAGCACAACACAATACCAGACCCACCCTTCAGAATCCAAAGTTGGTTCATCCAAAGTGGCCTCCTCCAGATTGCAAAGTCTAAATGAAAGACTTTACAGAAACCAGGCCTCAGAGGCAGAATGTTCTAAGTCCTGACTCTGACACATACTAGCAGTGTTAGCCTGGACAAATCCTCATATTCCCAGGGCTTTAAGCTGTAAGGTGTAGGGAAGGCATAGACCTGCATTCTGCATCTATCCCTGTGAGTTTGTGAGAAGCTTGTGGTAAGTCATACACACATAATATCAAGGTAAAATTTTGGAACAAAGGATTTTAGGGAAAGAGTTCTAACTTTTATTAGCTTTTTAAAGTTCTCACTTTGCCACACCTATTCCTTTGCAAAGCTATCCTGAGCCTAGTCAGAACTGAAAAAAAAAAATCACTTCCTCATACTCATATGGCTCTTTTGGGATTTCTTTGGCACATTCCCTCCTTCACCCCCAAAATGATTTTTGAGGGCACACGATCCCCTTGTTTTAGCCATCACAGTATTTTACAGTATTAAGAGAGGAGAGAATGGTTTCTCTTCCCGCCTATCTTTAGGTACTATAATACTTAATCCCTCACTGCCATGGTTTGTGCTGAAGAGGTAGCATTGACTCAGAGGTGAAAAGAATTGCCAGGCTATCTAATACAATATTCCTAATCAGATCCCACCATGCCAAAATAAATAAAGTTTTTAAACTTCCAGTATTGGTCACTCATTTTAACTTTTTCTGTGGCAGAAAGGTATTGGGAAAGTCATAGCACAAGGAGGGCATGTTTAAAATGATCCACACTATATTCCTGCCTGAGGGTCTAAAGTGCTCATGGGACATCAAAACAACACAACTTTCTGCCAATGGATATAAGATAGAAAGGGGAGACAAAAAAACTAGCCCACAGAAGGATGCCTCGTAATTATGGAATGACCTGATCCCAAAATGGAAGCCCTATGAGGGCAAGGACTATATCTTATCTAAATCTCACATCTTTTCTAACTTCTAGGAGAGTAACGATCTGATAAATGTTTATTGTTGGATCAAGGTTATATTAGCACCCAAAGGGCATATACCTGCTTGCCTGAGATTTTTTTGTGCTTTCCTAGATGTTAACAGGGAGGGAACAGTAGCTGAATAACACACTTCTGATACCTGCCCCGCCCCCCAAACACATACATACACACACACACACACACACACACAACTCCCTCTTTACTTCTGTTACAGCCTCATTGAAAGTTTCTTAGCTTCATAAAGTACATGTAATTCGATCTTGAATCCCTACAGTATATGATTGTTACCAGACCCACCCCACCAAATCCCAAGCTGGTTCTGTGGCCTCCTCCTTCAGATTGCAAAATCTAGATGAGACTCTTAACAGATGACCCACTCTAGTCCTGATGCAGTCCTGGTCATCTGTAGCATCCCTAGGGGATAGACTAATTAATTTCCTCTTTCCCCCTCTTGGTAGAAATGAGGAGGTCAAGTAGGACTATTCTTAAAAACATGATTCAGGCATATAAATGATTCTTCTTTGGGTGGCGGTAAGCATTTGTTCTGTTTCCCCTGAAAACTTAGTAATAATAGTTAATATTTATATACTGCTTTGAAGTTTCCAAAATATGTCTTTAATAAGGATTTTGTAAAGTGGATAATTGTTAATAATAAGAATTATTTACATAATGCTTTAAAGTGTACAAAGCCTTCCACAAACACTATCTCAATTTATCCTTAAAACAACTCTGGGAGGTAGGTACTATTATAATCCTTATTTTACAGATGAATAAATTGAGGTAGAGAATGGCTAAGTGACTTGTCCAGAGTCACACAGTCAGGAAGTATCTGAAGATGGATTTGAACTCAGCTCTTCCTAACTTCAGGTCCAGAACTCCATCTACTAGGCTGCCTGGCTACCATACAAGTATGGTTCACACTGGTTTGTTGCTGTTGGATCATGTCTGACTCTGTGTCCCTGTGAACCATACTATCCATGGGGTTCTCTTGGCAAAGATACTGGAATAGTTTGCCATTTCCTTCTCCAGTGGATTAAGGCAAACAAGTTACTTGCCCAGGGTCACACAGCTAGTGTGTCTGAAGCCACATTTGAATTCAGATCTTCCTGACTCTGGGCCAAGGACTCTATCCACTGAGCCATCTAGCAACCATTCACACCAGTTTGCAGGTAAGGAAATTGAGGCTTTTAAAAGTTCAGGGATGTGTCTAGGCCTCACGCAAGTGAGTATCAGAGCCAGGAAGCAAACCCAGATAACCCATTCTTATAAGCTGAAATTCACATAAGTGGGGATTTAAGGAAAATATCAAAAAGATTTTTCCTTACTCTGAAGGTTTATAGGTCCCTGAAAACTATACTAAGAAGAATGAAGGATATGTTGTAAGAAGTTCTAGAAGTGGAAATCTGCTCTCTTTTCAGAACTCTAGCACAGACACAGTGAAGCTAAAATTGTATGGTTAATCTCATTTATAATTTATTGCTTGACTACTTGTGCAAAGGAGTAAAATGAATTAATAAGCAAAGACTAACTGCTTAAGAGCACAGATGCATGCGCACACGCGCGCGCACACACACACACACACACACACACACTACTTCCTCCAAAAATTTGTTTTTAGGAAAAAGTATAGTCTTCATTTCCAGTCATTCTTGTCTCTAGAGACAAGAGGTTCACACATTTTTATTCTGTTATAACTGAATTTGAAAACTATGTGATATAAAGAAAAAAAATCACATTTTAAGAGCAGCCCCAACTGAAAAATCTCCAGTGGTTTGAAACATTCCTTCTGACACGAATCAGGAGATACATGCCATGTATGTGTCACCAAAAGGAGCAGAGTCTGGTCTTTCATGCATGCCAGTCATGGTCTGGGGAGTAGGCGGAGAGTTGTGGTTACGAAGTGGGGGTTGGGGGAGAGGGTGGTTTTAACTGACACTGAATGTATATACTGTCTGCATTTACATTGACCTTTTCCCGACTCTCCATAAATAAATTATAACAATGCCATTGAAGAGGCAGCTGCAGAAACAATCAAAATTGGAATTACAAGAAATGTAGGGTACACATAACTTGGATGTGTATTGTCAGAGATGGTAATTAAAGGGGAGAAGTGAGAAATATAATTTGGTTTAAAGAAGTTAAAAAAAAACTCAGTAAATTGCTTTTTTAAGTTTCTATCATAGTTTCATGAATCACACAGTACCTAGTTTTTATCCTATTTGCTTCATCCACTTTGAAAAATTTTATTAAGCACCAATTCTATGCGAGGTGCTAAAAGAAATATGAAGAACTAGCTCCTGTGGGCTGGGCCTGCCTCAAGCCAGCCTTCCCTGATACTTTAGGTTTGAAACTGGAAATAAATAAGGCACTGCTTAAATCAGTCAACAGTTAACAAAATTAGGCTGACTTGGCCATAGCAGCAGGGTGTTCAGTAAGGATGATGCATTGAAGACACCTGGAGTGGATTCTGGATGAGGAAAGAACCCTGACCCAAGTTCTGACACACCAAGCATTAGAGAAAGCAGCTGAATGAAGCCCCTAGTGGATATTTTGTGCTCAGGAGGTGATGCCAACAGTGAGTTTTTAGCTCTCTGAACTAACCAAGTTTCAAGGAGGGTCTCAATGGTCTTTTGGGGGCAGTTAGATGGCTCAGTAGATGGAGCAATAACTGATAAGGGCAAAGCCTTTCATTCTGGCATTTCTAGTCACAGAATAGAATTCTTCCATGATTTACAAATAAGACATCAAGGGACTCAATATGCAAAACAGACTAGAAACTTAAATGGCAACAAGATTTAGCTCCTATTCTTTTGTAATAGGTGTTACTTTGAATGAGGGAGGTAAATTTTTGTTTTCTTGTTGTTTTTTCAATTGTGTTCAACTCCTCATGATCCCTCTTGGGGTTTTCTTGGCAAAGATACTGGAGTGGTTTGCCATTTCCTTCTCTGGTTCATTTTACAGATGAGGAAACTGAGTGACTTGCCCAAGGTCACACAGCTAGTAAGTGTCTGAGACAACATTTGAACTCAGGAAGATAAGTCTTCCTGACTTCAGGCCTGGCACTCTATCCACTGTGCCATCTAGCTGAATCTATCTCCAAATTACCTTACATAGAAAATCATTCTTCCTATCATATGTGGCTTTAATGCAACTAAACGAATTTTGGAGAGGCCAGTAAGAGTCAGACCTTTAGCCTCAGCGTTCCCCTCCACAGCACAGAGAGCACCCGCAGTGCAGTGTCCTCATCCTTCTGTAAGTATCGCCCCAATTCGGCCCATCCCCCACCTCCAAGGTTTGATGCTACTCTGCTTTCTTTCCCAGTTCCTATTATTCTTAGTTCAGACTTCATCCCTGTAGGGCCAGGTTCTTCCTGCCTCCCAGGTGACAATTGGCTAATTTGATAAACATATCATATCAGTGTTCTAGTGACAGAAAGTTAAAGGAGCTATTCATGTTCCTTTCTTCCAAATTCTAGTTCACATGCATGCTTCCCAACAAAGGGCTTCTTGAAACCAATACTTATCACCTGATTTTTTTCCTGTATTGTATTAACTTCTATAAGGTAAGAAGAGGCAGCATGGTGTTGTGAATGGACCTCAATCCCAGCTTCTCACGCATACTGGTTGTGTGACCTGGCACACCACTTATCTTCTCAGTGCCCCCAGACAACCCTCTAAGATCCTAGGTTGTAGAAAAGTTGTAGCATATTTCACTGCATGATCATTGCAGATTTTATGCCAAATCTTTTGCAAAAAAGTGGGGTGTAACCATTATGTGAAGCTTTAAAAATTGTGCCGCTATTACTTAAAAATCATTTCTTATTAAACTGTCTTTGGTGCAAGATTAGTATGCAGGGAATACTCGTGAATATGTGTTAAAATTGGGAAGATGCAAGTCTTACTGTATTATGTGACTTACTCATGGCAGCTTCACCTGCCTGCCCACTCCCCTTGCGACTACAGCTCTTCATTGGGTTGGGTGACGATACCATTAGTACTGCAGTTCTCTAAACAAACCATGAAAGTCGGCTTTCAGAAATATACCGACAATGTGTGTGCTAAGAATTTGAGGCTTGCTTGCAATGCATGAGAGATAAATGCATATCCATATGGCACTGGTGAATATTTTGCTGCTCTGTTTACCTTTCAAGCAGTATGACAGACAGAATTATACCATGTGACAATTATGCGATAAAAGGCTACAAACCAATTTTTGAACTAAAAAAAAAACCCCAAAAAGCCCCCAAACCAGGGTGCGACGATTATGTGATGAAACACTGTAGATCTGCATTGTGAGAGGGAGTTTCCTCATGAGGAGGAAATCACAGGTCTGGTCCAAAACCAGTATCTCCTTAATTCCTAGCAACTAATGAGATTCCATGGATGAAATCACAGGTTTGGTCTAAAACCAATATCTTTTAATTTTTTAAATATAATATTATTCTTACTCTAGTTGTCCCCACCTCCCCCAAATCTATTTTTTTCCTAGCTGCCATTGCCAGCCCCGATAGTTTTAATCCTTTTATTCCTGAACTTCCCACTGGGGCTTCTGCTGCCTTGACTGCCCTATGCCTCACCTGGCCCACTTTTGCAGACATGCTCCAGTAACTCTTCACATTACTCCCTACTCCCCTGCCATCTTCTTACCAGATGCCTCACTGTGGCAAAAGCATACCTTGCTCACAACTCCCACCCCCTTTGAAGTTCTGGAACCAATATTCAATCAACTCTGCCAGGGGTATATCAATCTATTCTCCTAGGGCCCCACTCATCTTTCAGGTAACTTTCTGGGCCAAAGTGTTCTTCACTCATCACCATCTCCTGTGTGTGTTATGTCCTGTCCTCCTCTCTCTGAAGGCAAGGACTGTCTTTGCTTACCTATTTGTATCTCCAGTACTTAGCATAGTGCATGACACATATTTTTTCATTCATTCATTATACTTATTTATGTACATACTATCTCCCTCACAGAATTTAAGCTCCTGGAATCCTCCTTGGGTAAGACTCTTCAATGTTTGGCTTTGTATTCTTAGTGTATAGCACAATGCCTGGTACATATTAGGTACCTAATATATGCTTGTTGATTTATTCTTTTTTCCCCCTCCCTCTCTCCCCTTCCCTTCCTCTCTTCTCCCCCTCTCCTTCCTTCTCTCCCTCTGCAAATGACTTGGTATAAAATCTCTCTGGCAACATTGTAAAATATACACACATACATATGTATAGCTCATCAAAAAGCTATATTTTAAGAATATTGCTTAAAGCAGCTCTTCTTCATTAAAAAGATTAGAAACCTAAGGGTTACTGCCATATTCTGGCTATCTGGCAGATACTGTGTTTGAACCCAAAAAACCTTGGAACTGCTTCATTGTAAGGTTTTTCCCTTGAATCCCCTTGTCACTAATGCCCTGTATCATGTTTTTTTTTTTTTAAATTCAGCGACAGTTGTAAAATTCCCCACTTCTTCCTTCCTTCCTTGTCTTCCTGCCTTAGCACCTAAAAAGAAGGGAAACTATCTAGCAGACTTGGGTGTATCCAAGAGATTGCTTGCAAATAAGCAACCACAGCAGTTCTCCCCTTTCCTGGTATTTGCATTGTCTAGAAAAGGCATTTGCAAGAGTTTTGAGGCCCTGAAACCCTGTTTTTCATAACCCCAGAGTCCCAATGCCTGAGGATTGGTATAAAAAGAATACACAGAAATTCAAAGTGTTTGTTTTTCAAAGAAACTCCTAAACACCTTTCTATTTTTCTATGGAACAGCATGTGAAATATTCATCCAGATGATTAAAAAAATCATATCAGGAGAGAAGCGCTCTTCTATGAGAATGAACAGGCTGGTCAGATTAGTTTCAAAATACCTACCTAGAACAAGTCATTTCCTTTTTGAGAAAGCAACATCTGTAAATTAGCTCAAACTTAAACTTTTAAAGCTGGAAGGGATCTTGGTGATTATCTAGTCCACCCCCTTTATTATAGAGGAGAGACTGAGGCCCATTCTCTTGTGCATTACTCTCACTCCCTTTTCCATTCTAGAACCAATATTAAGTCAATTCTGCCCCTGCTCCTGGAAAGGAAATGTTGAACTACTCCCCCAGGGGCCTACTTCCCATCCTGGTCATTTCAGGGGCAAAGTGTCCTTGTCTGGTCACCACTTTCCTGTGTCCCTTTTCTCCCATTAGAATGTAAGTTCCTTGAAGGCAGTGCTGCTCCCAAGACTTGACTACGATGTCAAGACTGAATTCAGGTCTTTTGACTGCCAAGGTATTGGGGTCTCCATCCTATCATGCTGTCCTGCTCTAACAAGTCATGACACCTGTAGATAAGGACTCCTCAAAGAAGTAGCATTTTTTAAAAATTAAGACCTGGGTTACAAGAAATGGGAAGTAACCTCAGAGGTAAAGCACTAGGCTGGAAGGGGTGCTGGGAGGATCTGGAAAGGCATTTTGTAGATGTTGGAATTTGAACTAAGTCTTGAGGGAGAAGCCAGGAGACAGAGTCAAGGAGGGGGATTACGTTACATGCCAGGTATGAACAGCCATTGCGAAGGCACATAATTGGAAGATGGAATGTCCTGCATGAGGACTCTAGGAAGAAGAAAAACAGAGAGGGAAAACAACCCTCTTACCTTTACAATTTTAATTTTAGAGTAATCAAAAGGATGCCAGGGTTTGAAAGGCTAACATTAGAAGGAAAACTTCTGAAGAAACTGACTTCATCCCTCAGGGAATAGAGATGATGTTAAATTGATATGTCTGAATTTTCTGAAAAGGAATTAATAAATTTGGTTCAGAGAGCAGTCTCTAGCATTACAAAGAACATGAACAGACTAGGAAATAGGTCCCATTGGAAGGGAACAGGGAGGTAAGGCAGAGCTATATTACCATATGACATATTTCTAAGGTGCCTATTAAATGCAAGTGATTTAAATGAGTTCAAGAGACACTTAAGTGCTATTGAAACACAAAAGATATTTTTCCCCAGCTCTGCCCCCACCCCTTTAGCTTAATTTCAGAAAACAAATTACAATACAACCAGATAGTCTTAGCTTATACCCTGTAGATGGATGGAGGATATACACCATGATGTTTTTAACCCAGGAGAAATGACCTTCAAATCAGACCCCCCTGAATAATAGTGGATTATGGCAAGCAAGACAATATGGTTTTTGGTTTTCTGTGCTTCAAAGTTGCTGAAGGAAAGATTTAACATTAGAAGATCTGAGTTTTTGAATCAGAGGGAGAGGGGAGGTAAAAGGGCAAGAAGAGTTTTCTTGACTCTCTGGGCTTAGATATGAATTCATATTCTCTCTCTCATATTCCTCAGATTCTCTTTCTCTCTCTCTCTCTCTCTCTCCCTCTCTCTCTCTCTCCCTCCCTCCCTCCCTCTCTCTCTCTCCCCCTCCCTCTCTTCCCTTCCTCCCTGCTTTCCCTTTCCCTCCTTCCTTTCTTCCCTCCCATCCTCCTTCTCTCCATCTCCCTCACGGTCTTTATCTCTGTTTCTGTCTCTTGACAAAATCCTTTCTATGTTTAAAGCTCTTGTTAGACTGGGAATGTTCCTAGGGGCTTCTGTGAAAACCTAGACTATTAGAAAGGATACACAAGGGATGCCCCTACATGGCAGACTGGTAAAATAATTTATGTATTCTAGTCTTATTTCTCGTGGTCTCTTCAATGGGATTCCTGCTTCTTCCTCTTCTTTAGTAGAGAAAAGGAAGCCTATGTTTCCGCACTAACTATAACTCCTATTTCTATATCACTTTAAGGTTTACAAAATATTTTCCATGCAACATTCTTATTTCTTATGAGGTAGATTGTACAAGCATAACTAACCTTATTTTAAAGATGAGGAAATTGAAGTGAAGTGCTCAGGATCACACAGCCTCTATGGGCCAAAGTCAGTGTGTTTCAGGTCTTCTGATCCTAAGTTTCAATGCCCTTTATTATTCTGCCACATTGTTAGTCCTTTGGCTGCCGCAGCTCTTGTAATAGTTAAGCATATTCTACATAATTATCTGTTATCTGGATTATAGCTCTCTACTTTAGATAAACTCCCAGAGAGCAGAGACTTGTTTGTTTCATTTACTACACAGTCTATTACTCTGCAAAAACTAAATAAATCTTGCGTGCACTAGGCTCTTAAAAATGTTTATTAAATTTACTGAATAGAAGACAATGATAAGAGTGGCTTTGGTACTAGGACATGAGTTTTCTTTTTGTCATTTTTACTTTGCCCTCCTTATTTTCTAACTAACACCTGTACAAATAACTATGGATATGAAATTTATGAAGAATCATTTTCACAGTAATTCTCCTAATTTGCCTAGCATTTTTACCATACTCATAATAAATTTACTAAGATAATTGTGAAGAAGTTTTTGGATGTGAAATGCTGAAATTAACTGGTGAAAACATAGTTAATATGAGCTTTAGCTAAGTAACATATACAATCATTTACATTTATGCTCCTTTCTCTCTTTAAGAAGATAAAACACTAGAAGCGTAGAAACAAACATAAGGATAGACGAGTGATTTTTTTTTGGTACAGAGAACTCCCCAAAGAGGAAATTCCCACTATCAATGCAGATCAGCACTTTTTCTGAAACTCAGCAGTCTTATAGAATTTCCTAGAACATGGAGATGTTCTAGTGACTTCTCCATGGTCACACGGTCAATAGGTCTCAGAGGTAAACCTAAGTTTTTGTGGCTTCATGGCTTACTCTATATCCATTAGGCCACACCCTCCTGCTTTTGAATTATTTCATACTCAGCCCCACATCAGATTTACCTCATATGGTGGCAGCTTGCTGGGATAGGTGAAAAAAAAATCTTGGCTTGGTGGTAAGCACCATGGCCTCCATTGGGTAATGCTGGCATGAAGCAGATACATAAAGTAGGAGTGATGGCTATTGAAAGCCAAAAGATGCTTCCTGCCTCAGGAAATCTCAAGTAGGTGATATATTTAGATTTCCAAAAACCCTGACATCCCTTGGTTGAGCAAAATATCACAAGGAAATTGGTGCTTTCAACAGAAGCGAGGAACAAAAGGTGCCTGACTTTCTCCCATCATTTTGTTCAAGCAGTGGAAATGAAAGGTACTCCAGCCCATGAGTCTGCAGGTTCTGTGAGGAGAGATTCTTAACATTTTTGTGTCATGGGGGCTCCTTGGAATAATGTTTCTTAAATGTACAAAAGCACAGTATTACAAAAAAAAATTCTTTTGGAATACAGTTACCTATTTTTTTTTAAAAAGGTTATGGATACCTGGTTAAGAATCCCTGAGCAATAGAAGAAAGAAAGAGTTTGGAAAATAAACTAAAACAAAAACAGAAATAGCCTCTCTTAAATCATTCTCCCTCCCTCATAACTTATAATTCACAGCACTTGCAATGTGCTCCCTTGTAGCTTTCCTCTCATTAGTGGGTTGTCTTATTAATTCTTTTCTTGCTGTCACTGGCACTCTCATTTACCCAGGTTATTCACCCCTCACCTTCCATATTCAACATCATCAAGTCTCGCCAAATTTTGCCTCCCTCCTTCTGATCCTTACCATCCTTGAGCTGGCATCTGCCTAGACCACTGCCTATAGTGTCTCCATCCTTCACACTGCTGCCAGACTTAGCTTCTATAACACCAATCTTATTGCTCAGTTCCCCTTTTCAGAACTTTATAGTGGTTCTCTATTGCCTTCATTCAAGGCCCTCCATAATTAATACTCCTGAACTCATAATTTAATATTCTTTCCACTGCAGAGGATGGCTCTAGGTAGAACTTTGTTATTCTTGTACTCTTATTGTTGTTCAATTATTCTTCAGTTGTGTCTGACTCTTTGTGACTCCATTTAGGGTTTTCTTGGAAAAAATGCTGGAGTGGTTTGCCATGTCCTTCTCTACAGATGAGGAAACTGAGGCAAACAGGGTTTTAGTGACTTGCCCAGGGTCACACAGCTTGTAAGTGTCTGAGGCTGGATTTGAACTCAGGAAGAGGAGTCTCCCACACTCTATCCACTGTGCCAACTAGTTGCCCCTGTACTCTGCTCTATTCTAAAAGCCAGTACCACTAACAAGTCTAAATATAGTCTTAACTGTATTTCACTATTTCACTTAGGGTTCACTTTGTTTACCCTTAACAATGCTTGGTTAAAAAGAAGTTAAGTGGGCAGATATTTGTAACCCTAATAAGCTATGAAGTTGTGAGTTATTAATTCAGTACTGCTTTCTACATGTTTGAAGCTTAATATCATTGTTTAATACAAGCTCTACCTTCAAAGAATTCATTAAATGGGATGGCACTTAAGGGCCAGGGAGGAAGCAGTGATTTACATACATTGCTCTGACCAAAATTTTGTCCATAATATAAAATGAATTGTAGAAGAGGTTATTGTCTGGGCAATCTGGATCCTTAAATATTCTGTTTGAATTATACAGGTACTGACTTAGTAATATATTTATTTTTATTAAATGAAGCTTTGCTATTACAAGGAGAGCATGCTATGATGGAAAGAAGAAATAAATTTGGGCCAGAGAAACTGAGTTCAAGTCTTGACTACTACTGTTTTCCCTTTAGTCATCCCCTTGAATTCTCTTGCCTCAGTTTCTTCACTTGTAAAATGAAGGGGTTAGCTTAGATCACAGTTGTCAAACACACTGCTGGCTATATGCAGCCCATAACACTCCTGATTGTGGCCTAAACCAAATAAAATGTAATTGGGAAATACTTAACAAAATAAACAAAAATGCAATAAAACAGATAATATTAATTAATTAATGTAGCTTTCTAAGTCAGTATGCATCCTGCAGGGATCCTCATCTATAGTTTAGTGGCTCTCCTAACACCACCGGTCTAGATGATTTCTAAAGGCCCTTCCAGTTTCAAATCTTGTGAACTGAAGGATGAGACAACCTGGATACGTTTTTTTTCAGAAAGTGAAATGATTCTTAAATATAATATTACCATTTTCAGTTTAATGCAGCCATATATTTTTAAGTTCTATGAGTGAAGCATCATTGAATGGGTCTATTGCTGTCACGTAAAAGGACTGCAAGTGAATTTTCAAAAACTCTTTTCCTAAGCAAGATTTTTTTTTACCATTTCTAAACTGGCAATCAAGCATTTCCTGAGAAACTCAGCTCTCCAGGGAATCTTTAAAGATTGCTGGCATTCCTGAAACCCATGCTAGCCACATGTTCTCTCTCAGCTTTACAGAACACTATGGAACTTATTTGAATGTCAAAAAAAGTCTGTCCCATTGTGTTATAACATCTGGCTAGTACAGTGAGGCACTTTGTAAGGGATACAGCCCCTAATGGGAAACAGCCAGGAACATGCATTTGTGATAACTTGAGCTCAAGAGTTAGGGGGAATACCTACCTTCCCCCCAAAAAAATCACCAACATATGTAAAATGGATGCCACATGCCTTCAATTCTCACCTTCCCATATAATACCAACAATACCATCTCTTTATAGAGACTTTGGCTGTAGTGCAGTTAGCTAGAGAACTGATATTAGACTATTAGACAGGGACATTATAATGTAGCCCTATTCCAGCCTTCAAAGTCATGTTTCTAATTCATCTCTAAGAAGGATGAGGGGCAATTGTTGAATTTTAATAGTGTTTGGAGGTTGCAGAATCACCAAGTTTCTTCCTCTTGCTCTTTTCCCCATCCTGAATTATGATACCATAACATCAGTCCCATCAGGCAGTTGTGGGGAGCAGTTGTTTAATAGAAAGCAGTGGCTAGCACTCCTGGAAATATCAGGAGATGATATGTCTAGATCATAGGATTACCAAATCATAAATCTAGAGATGAAAGGGGTCTAAGAAGTCATCTAAGTCAGCTCTTTCTTTTTACAGGCAAAGAAATTAAGGTTTAGAGATATTAACTTCATACTTACAGTGACAGAGCTGAGATTTGAACTCAGGTCATGTACTAGATGGCATAGTGGATAGACTGCTGAGTCTGGAGTCAGGAAGAACTGAGTTCAAATCCAGCCTCAGACACTTATGAGCTATGTGACCCTGAGTAAATCACTTAACCCTGTTTGCCTCAGTTCCCTCATTTGTAAAATGAGCTGGAGAAGGAAATGGCAAACCATTCCAGTATCTTTGCCAAGAAGACCCTAAATGGGGTCATGAAAAGTTGTTCATGACTGAACAACAACCTATGACCCCAGCACATCGTACCACAATGCCTCCTAAGGCCTCAGGCTTAGAAGGTAAAACAGGATGAAACACTTCTGACAGACAAACCTTTCTGTGAATGACTGAATGCAAACTAAACTATGTGTACACCATCACCAATCATAAAATATTAGGCAAGTATGCTTGACTTTAAGAAAACTAGCAGAAGAACTAAGAGGGGGTAACATTACCAAATAATTCTTTGCTTTACAAATGGATTTACTGAGGGAATCCTTCAAGGAGTGACCCTCCACTCTCATTCTTCCCCAGTACATTTAGCTATGCGACCATGAATTAACCACAATAAGCCTCAGTTTTCTCATCTGTAAAATGAGATAACAGTGCTTACTTAACCTCTCTACCTCCCAGTCTCTTTCTTCTCCAGTCTATATTCCATGGCTGCCAAAGTAGTATTCCTACAGCACACATCTGACTATGTCACTTCCTTGCCCTACTTGTTCATTATTGCCTCTAGTACCAAAGACAGTCTCCTCTGTTTGGCATTTAAAGTCCTTTCCTTCCTGGCTCCAGTTTTCTAGACACATTTAGGACACTCTACTCCCCTTCATGAACTCTATGGTCCAGCCAAACTGGCCTTTTTGCTTTCACTTAATCAACAAGCATTTAGTAAGTCATACTGTATGCCAAGTACTGTGCTGCCTATTGGGGATACAAAGAAAGATAAAAATACTGTCCTTGACCTCAAAATGTTTTTTTCCCCTAATGAGGGAAAATAACATAACTATGTGCATACAACACACATATACATACACATGTGTATATATACAGAATATGCATGTACATACATGTAGAATGTACAGACTATATATGTATCTGTGCACATATAGGTATGTGTATATTAATGTTTATGTATGTACATACAGAGTAGATGGAAGGTCATCTGCAAGAGAAGGCACCAACAGGGGAGAGGGGTGAGACCAGAGAAGCCTCCTGCAACAGGTGGGATTTGAAGTCCATCTTGAAGGAAGGCAGGTATAGCTGAGGTAGCTGAGAGGTAGAGAGGAGGGGCAGGGCATTTCAGGAATAGATGATAGCCAATGCAGAGGGACAGACTCAGGAGATGGAGCATCATGCACTAGGAACAGAAGGCCAAAGAGATGATGAATCGCATGAAGGAGAATAATGTATAAGAAGACCAGAAAGGTAGGATGCGGCCAAGTTGTAGGGGCTTTAAATGCCAGAGGAATTTCTATTTGATCCTGGAGGTAACAGGGAAGCAGTTAGAATTTACTGAGTAAGAGGGTGACATGGTCAGAGCTGCAATTTAGGAAAAGGACTTTGGCAGTGATGGCAAGGATGAATTGGAGTGAGAATTGAGGCAGAGATACCAATTAGAAGGCTATTGCAATGGTCTAGGTGAGAGGAGATGAGAGCCTGTATTAGGGTGTGGCTCTATGAATGGAGAGAAGACATATATAAGAGATATTATGAAGGTAGAAATGTCAAAATCTGACAGAAGATAGCATATGTAGGGTGATTGTAAGAGTCAAGGATGATACTGTTTGCGAGCTTAAGTGATGGAGAGTTTTACCCTTGACAGTAATAAGAAAGTTGGAAAGATGGGAGGGTTTGAAGAGAAAAAATAATGAGTTCTATTTTGGACATGTTGAATTTGAGATGTTTATTTGACATCCAGTTTGAGATATCTGAAATGTGGTTCATAATGCAAGAACAGAACTCAGGAGAGATACTAGGGCTGGATGTATAGACCTGGGAATTATCTGCATAGAGATAACTAAACTCATAGAAGATGATAGGATTGCCAATATTATCATAAGCAGGAAGAAGAGAAGAGGGTACCAGACAGAGCTTTGGTGGGGGAGGCATCCATGGTTTTTGGTTATGACATGGATGAAGATGCAGCAAAGGAGATGAGAAGAAACAATTGGACAGGTTGGAGAACCAAGAAATGATAGCGTCATGAAAAGCTAGAGAGATGAGAGAATCCAGGAGGAGATGGTGATCAACAGTATCAAAGGTTTTTAAAGAAGTCAAGAAAGATGAAGAGTGAGAAAAGGCCATTAGAGTGGACAATTAAGATATCACTGGTAACTTTGGAGAAGATATTTTTAATTGAATGATGAGAAGTCTGACTGCAGAGGGTTTAGTAGCAGGTGAGAAAAGAGGAATTGGAGGTATGTAGTGTATAGGTGCCTTCCTCAAAGAGTTTCACCGAGAAGAGAAGGAAAGACTAGGCAACAGTAACATTTCCATCTCTTTACCCTATACTTTTGCAGTCTATCCACCATGTGTGGAATGCACTGTTTCCTCCTTTCTACTGCTTAGAATCCCTAGATTCCTTCAAACCTCAGCTCAAACCATCTCATAGAAGACTTTCCTGATCCATACCTCCATAGGTCAGTACCTCCTTCACAAATTTCCTTTGAATATATTTTGGATCCACCACATGAGTGTATGTGCTATGTTAATTAGGGTGGGACTTTTTTGTTTTCTCTTTTAGAATGCTAAGGTAATCAAGTACTTTTGATTCGAGGCAAAGTGGACTTTTTGTTGTCTTTTGTTTCTTTGAATCAAGAGTCTTTGACCTGCTTAAGAAACAAGAAAGCCTAGTTCACATAAGTTTGGGTTGCATGGTTGTGTGATGCCCTCTGACCCTGAGATCGGTATATAAGATCTCAGGTTGGCATTTTGTTTTGGGGCTCTCACTCACTAGAAGAGTATCATGTGATTTGACCAGATGAGACTCTGGGTAGCCGTTGTTGGCTTTGAAAACCCAGATGTTGGTGCTTCTCTCTCTGGTAACCATGTATGTATAGCTTTGATCAGACAGATAAAAGCCTATCTGTTGATTTGTGTGATTTGCTCTGTTTATGTTTTCTCTGTATTTGCTCTGAAGTTCAGGGTACTGACTTTTTCCCCTAAACTAAGCGAATGATATGTGTATGTTTGATTAAAGTGAGATTGTAAACCCCTTAAAGTTGCTTTCCTTAGAAAAGCAGATCAAAGAACCTATGCTAGCAGCCCTCCTGTGTGCTGGTGTTGTTGGTCTTACACCTCCACAGCAACTGCTAGTAACACTGTTGTTACAACATGTGATTTCCCCTGACAGAATATAAGATTTTTGAGAGCAGGGGCTGTTTCTTTTCTGTCTTTGTCCAAATCACGATGCCTGGTACATAATAAGCATTTAATAATTGAATGTTGACTGATAGATTACCAAGAGTTGAGAGGATCCAATGAGATAAAATCCTTGGTAAAGATTAACTCTAAGCTATTATTATGTTGGCTTCAGTTATGTCTATGTTATCTTCAGTTATTATGTTTCAGTTTACAAAAATTTCATTTATATGCAGGTTTTCAGGAACTTGTATAAACTGGGGAAAACCTCTATTCTTATCAATTGGCTTCTCTGTGAGGTTAAAGTTAGGATAGGAAGCTGTCTGTATTATGATCTGTAGCTTTGACATATTGAAGTCCAGAAACCTCAGTATTGCTCTGTTAATAGTATATATAGTAAGTGAAATAGTTTCACAGTGAATGCATATAGCAGGTGCTTAATAAGTGTTAAATTGATTGGACTCCCAAAGAATACACCTGAGCAATGCTCAAATTTGTCACTAGCAGTTTCTTCCAGCTTTAAACTCTGGTGATCACAGGACTATATTATATCCAACCCTCCAAATCAATGAGAGAAAAGTTAACAGCCGAAGGGGCAATGGGGTTAGGTCTGGACAAGTTCAAAGGTCAAAAGTAGGAGAATCAACATGCTAGACAGAAATGAAAATCAGTGGAAGGATCAGGTCGAGTACACAGAAATGGTGTAGAGGAAAACAAGACTAGCTCCGCCTCTTCCCCATTTCTAGTGTAGGTGGTCTCAAGGGTGCAGTAGAACTTGAACACATTATAATGTAGGTATTTGGTATTTGCAATTTGTCCCCTGAGGTATCAGGTTAGCTGGTGCTCTAAGCCCAACTCAAACTGTTCATCCTTACAGGGACCTATACAATATTAAATGTTGGCCACAAACACATTCAGTTACTGCCTCATACATTCCCCACCCATGACTCAAGAGTTGGTATGTGACTTCATCCCCTTTGTCCAAGCATAGTTAACCATGTAAGTGTATATATATATATATATATATATATATATATATATATATATTTCCTGTTTGGGGCATGGAAATTCCTCTTGCTGGGAAATCCTAAAGTTTCTCTCTCCTTTCCCACCACTGTACTGCATTTGTAGGGCTTTCTTTATTCTTCTTGCTCTCTTTGCCAAAGTTAGTACACTCAATTCCCTATACTGTGACCTTATAGTTCAGACTCTTCCAACAGTCTCCATTCAATCAGTGAATACCACCTATCTATATAATCTTTAGGATTAAGCTGCCCGGTAAACAGGAAGTCCTCAGACAATTGGAATTCAAGGTCCTAATCCTTTTTTTTTTAAAGGCTTCCTAACTCTAACAGACATTTTAAGGGGCTCAGTTGAGAGTGAAATCAAAGTATAAATAGCTCAACGAAGCTAAGAAAATAATAACAATAGCAGATGTTTATCTAGCACTTTAAGTTTCACCAAGTGCTTTACATAGGTCACAAGAACTCTGTGAGGTAGATGCTGTTATTATCCTGATTACACCAATGACCAAAAAGAGATAAAAAAGAGAGGTTAAATAAGTTGGGGTAATTCAGCTAGTATATCTCAGAGGCACAATTTAAACCCACATTATCTTAACTCCAAATCCAACCTACTAATACACTACATCAAGTTAGCCTCTCCCAATAGGTCAAAACTGGAGGAGTCATTCAATTTGCTAACTTCAGCAATGCTGAAGCAAAGTGGTCTTTTTAACAGGTATTTATATGTACCTTCCATGCACATTTCCTTCCCTCTGTTGATTATCTCAAGTTTATCTTCTATATTGCTTGTTTGCACATAGTTATTTGCATATTGTCTCCCCCATTAGATCTTGAGCTCCTCAAGAGTAGGCATGGTCTTTTACCTTTCTTTGTATCCATAGGACTTCGCACGGTGCCGGCACATAGTAACTGCTTATCAAATGCTTAACCTATTGATTGACAGTTGCAAATAATACCTAACTATATAGAGTCATATGTGAAAAGGCAGCTATGTAAGTGGGACCCTTGTGTCAGAGACTTTCTGTAACTTAAAGAACTCTGGCTAGTCAGGTATTTAGTTAGAACTCAGGTACTTAATAAATGCTTATTAAATGACTAATGATGCCACACCTTTACATGACCTCCTCTTATTGATAGATCAGTGCCTTTTCACCCCTTTAATTCATTTACTGGCAAGCTCCAGCTAGTGATGGAGTACAGAATGCTCTTCCATAAGGAGGTGAGGGAAAGGAGAAACAATAAGGGAACTTTGCATGATAATTTCAATGGCATCACCATTTCTGGTGCATTCTACTTAGTGAGGTCTAGCATGAGGAGGGCAGTGATAAGTGAAAGGGGCTATGGCTCTCAGTGAAAGGATGTGCGTGAATCCTGGGCTTTCTTCTCAGCATTATCTGTTTCTCTCTTTCTGATGCCCTGATGAGGATGATGGAATCAAGAAAGGAACAGGTTTCTCTGGAACTCAAAAGTACAGAAAGGAATGAAGATACAGAAATAAGCTATTGGCATTAATATCACCATTCCCATTCCCCAGCCAATTTTAATGTACCAATAAGCTGGTATATTATTAATGAGTGGCATCTATAACCAGGGAAGATTAAAGTAAGAAAAAGAAAAGGGTCAGAGAAAGAGAGAAACCTGACAATTTGGGGAAGGAGGGTGTGAGGTTTTGCTGTCATTTGGCATAGGAAGAGAAAACCAGAAAGATGGTGGAATTCTAGAGATTTGCCCTCGCTTTGCTTGAGAAGATGGTAACTGAGATGATCACATTCCCAAGCTGAGGAGTGTCATGCATTTGAATGGCCAGAAGTTGAGAAATAGTTCTCTTGCTGGTTGAAGGGGAGCAATACATCAAGACAAGACCTATGGGAAAGGAGTTGTTCCAAAGAAGCCCTCCTATTCAGGTATATGATTTTGGAATTAAATATAATTTTGAGTCTATAATCAGTTGATCACTCAAAAGTATCCACTGTATTTTAACAAAACTTTCTTCTGTAATACTGTGATCACTGTGATCTTGCCAAAGAGGGTTGAGTGAGTCTCAATATAATGGGGGGTACTAGAGGAAGAGGATTGAGGAAAGGCCATTAGATATGGCAATTTAGAGCTCATTGGCATCTTTGGAGAGAAATATGTATCAAGCACCTTTTGTGTGTATAGTAGCATGTCTTCCCCCTGCCTCTCACCCTTCCTTCTTCATCTGTTGAAATCCTAGTTATCCCTTAAGGCTTAGCTCAAATACCACTTCTTAGGATCAGGAGTGTAGATTTAGAACTTGGTAATGACTTAAGGTCATCTAGTTCAAGTCCCTCCATTTTGGGGGAGGGGGAAAAGCTTCTCAAAATCAGTTTAAAAAATTATAAATATTTGTTGATAGCTTTTGTTTTTGTATTACCTTCATTTCCAAATATATTCCTTTCTCTTTTCTTAAATAGTCATCCCTAGTAGCAAAAGATAAGAAAAGAGGTGGAATAGGAGAAGAGGGAGGAAGTTTGTCAAAACTAATCAACACATTATCTGAATTTGACAGTAAATGGAACGTTCCACACCCACAGCCCCCCACTTTCGCAAAGACAGGAAGGAGGTGCATTTTCTCATTTTGTCTTTGGGGCCAAGCTTTGCCAACTTCCTAACTTTGATGGATGAAGAAACTGAGGCCCAGATAGATGAAGTGACTTTGCCCAAGGTCTCCCAGATAGCAAGCAGCAGAACCAGGATGTGAAACTAAGTCACCTGACTGCAAAGTCAGCACTCTGGTCACTACACCTTACTAAAATTTAGAGTTGGAAAGCACCTTAGACCATCAAGTCCAACATCCTCCTTTTTTTTTTTAGAAAAAGAAACTGGGGCTCAGAGAGTTTAAGTGATTTTCTCAGGATTACACATCTAATGTCTAAGGCAATATTTGAACCTGGTTTTCCTGACTCCAAGTTCTGCACTCTATCCACTGTACTATGCAACTAAGTTAAATGAATTACATAAGGTCTCATACAGTGGCAAAGTCAAGATTTTTACTTTTATATCTAGTATTTTCTTAACTACCAGGCTACCCTTTTCTCCACCTTTGCATTTTTCTTCCAGAACATATGAAATACTGTCTCATATTGTAGCTCAATAATTCCATTCCCTCAATAGAATCTAAGTGCCTTGAAAGCAAAGATTATCTTCTGCAAATAATTGGTGCTAATCCATTTTTAAATACTGTTGCTACATGTGTATGTTCTTCTTCCACACAAATACATGTAAAAATTGTTGGTTGAAAACTGGTCAAAAACCAATTTGAAATGAACTATCTCAGAAAAGATAATGAGTTCTATTTTGGACTTGTTGAATTTGAGATTCCTATGTGGCTAGGAAGCTAGCACTTAATCTTGCTAAGGGGAATTCTGTTCAGGCATTCAACAAACAGACATTAAAGCAACTGGTATGTTCAAGACACATGCATTGTAGACTTTAGCAGAGATGGTTTCTTATGCATCTGGGTTTTAGAAGATACAGAAAATTTGGGGTCAGTGGCTATTTTATTATCTTTATATCCACTTCAGAATCTAAGATAGTGTTCAGTCATTTTCAGTTGTGTCTGAATCTTCATGACCCCATTTGGGGTTTTCTTGGCAAAGATATTAGAGTGGTCTGACATTTCCTTTTCCAGCTCATTTTCTAGATGAAGAACTCAGGTGACTTGCCCAGAGTCACACAGCTAATAAGGGTCTGAAGCCAGATTTGAACTCAAGATGAGTCTTCCTGACTTCAGGCCTAAAAACAGAGATATTGCTTATCATAGCAATAATTCATGATCCTGTTTCAGTACTCTTGGAAAACTTAGTGTTCACACTCCTCTGCATTGTAAAAAAATTTTGTTTCTTTTACTACATTGGAAAAAGAGACTTACAAATGGTTTATGGATTACCACTGAGGGATTCAATATTAGAGGGTAGAGAAAAACTGGTGGCATTGCCTCTGGTCCAATACTGGGACAGCTTGGAGAAGAGCTATTTGTTTCTTAAGCCAATGAGGGAATGGACTTTGCCGAAACCATCTGAGGTTAAGGGAGAGCAATTTTAGTTCTGTGAAATTCTTGCATAAAAAGGAATAGAAGTTCTAAAAGCAAAGAGTGCCAGTAGTATGACTTGGTCTTCTAGATATAATGAAAAAACAACCAGTGCAACAAGTAAAATGTAGGTGAAAATGGGAAGGAGTAAGGCAAACATAACTAATTATTTTGAACCTGAATAGCCTTGAAAGGCCATTTTCATGTTGGCAAGACACTATTAGGGTATAATAGGCAGCTAGGTGTTGCAGTGGATAGAGTGCCAGGCCTGGAGTCACGAGAATCTGAGTTCAAATCCGGCCTTAGACACTAGCTGGGTGATCCTGGGCAAGTCCCTCAACCCTGTTTGCCTCAGTTTCCTCATTTTTAAAATGAACTAGAGAAGGAAATGGCAAACCACTCCAGTACCTTTGACAAGAAAACCCCAAATGGGATCACAGAGAATCTGACAGGACTGAAATGACTCAACAACAGCAGCAGGGTATATACCAAGGCAGTTTAAAGTATAATTAAAGAGCCACACCCAAAGCACCTCAGACTCAGTAAAATCTCCCCTTAATTCAAAAGCCCTCAAGCCAAGGAGATGCCAGATTCTCCCTTCATTAACTCATTCTTTTACAACACTAGACAACTCCCACCTTCAGGAAATTCTTCAATTTAACTTAGAAAGTTCAGTTACAGCCTACATCTGTTTCCTCTTTCTTTGTCCTTAAAAGATTCTCCCCAACATATACATGCTAGGCAGGAAAAGAGGGTAACATGCAGTTTACCAAGCATTTTCCTCAAAACCCTAGGTAGTTTAAGTCTTTATAATTACCACTTTGCAGATTACGACACTAAGGCAGAGAAAAGTTGAGAAAAAGATGTGCCCAACTTCACACAGAAAAGGGCAGGGCTAGGACTGAAATCCAGCCTTTTTTGAAGTCAAGCCAGTGTTCCTTTCATTTCACCAGGCTCCCCTTCAAAAGTGAATAAAAATGCAGAAGCAATAGTGCCATTAAATGGCTACTATTTTTACACAACTAATACCAGTTTACAGAAGCAAGTGCCTCTTATGCTCAATATTACTTTTTCATGGTATGGTTCTAAATCTGGCTATATATCTGTGTGTTAGTGTATGGTAGAGTGGTTACAGGTCCAGCCCTTGTAGTCATAAAGAGATGGGTTCAAACAGCGTTTATATCAAATGCTAGCTGTGATACCATGGGCAAGTCATTAAATCTCTCAATGCCTTGGTCTTGCCAGTCTACACTGGAAGGAGTGCCTTATCATTAAAAAATGAAATCACAAGCTTGACTTTCCTCCCTAAACATACGTAGATACATCTATCTATGTGTCTATGTATGTATGTATCTATCTATCTATCTATGTATCTATCTATCTAATGCCCTATTTTCTGTCTGTTATTGCCCATGTGGTCCAATGAAATGAAAGGGAACACACAGCTAACAATGGTCTTGTCTACTAGCTCAGCAGAGCAACAAATAGCAGGACAAGGCAAAGGAAGCTAAGACAATAAGTCTCAAGGAGAGATTTCCATAAGACTTCTTTAATTTGGAATTTGAATTTCTGAGTTAGAGTTCTGATTTGCCAAAATAATAGCAGAGACTGAAACAAATGGCTATGTTGATTAGCAAATTCTCAGGTCAAACATGCCTCCCTTTTCAGCCAGGTATTCAGAAATGTACAGTTCAAGTCCCAGGAGCCAGAGACAGTCAAGGGGGGACGAACTTATATAATTTTAAGTCCCAACATGTGAGTTACTGACCATTCACACTTCTAGAGATTCACTGAGGTATTATCAAGAATTCAGAAACATGAATTCAATCCCTTCAAGCTCTAAGTGTCTTAAAGACATTTTGTGATAGAATTATACACATTTTACAGTTATCCCTACCACATCACGACTTTTCCCATTGCAGTTTCGATATATCATGGGACGGCATAAGTAATTAAATGGGAATTTTTTGGGAGTTTTGCAGAAGCCTCAGACCCCTGCCAGATGATATAGAAAAAGTTTAGAAACTCAGAAATGAACAAAACATAGGTATAGTATTGTATAATATCAACATATTTAATCTTTTAACATTGTAAACACCCCATAAAAGAAGAAAAAATTCAGACTTCTCTGGTGTGAAGGGAGACCCAAAAATTTTTACTCAGATTTCCCAGATCACTGGGGCACTGTGTCCCCAACTCCCATGATTTGGAAGGGATAACTGTACTTTGTGATCCAGGGAAAGAAATAAGCTACTCAAATATACACAATGGGCATAGATACACACCATACACAGTGAAACCATCTGAGTAGTTGTCTATCAATCTGAATTCTCTTGATAATTTCCAACTCTTATCAATGAAATACAGAGCTGGCTTGTGGACCCTACCTTCTCTGTCTACAAGACCGTACTGTATTTCTGTCATTGGATAAGCCTTTTAAGATTCCAAACTGTTCACTGCCTTAAAAACTAGAACATCCCTAGAACCAAAGAAGGTCTCCAGTCTTCTCAGGCAGATTCTTGATATAAGGCTGAGCATTCGCCCCAAGCCTTCCCCTTCAATCTTTCCACCTTTGTTCAGTTAAACTTGTGGAGAACCCCTACTTTTCTTCAGGGCCAATGGTTTGAAAATGCAATGCCCTATTTTAAGGCCTGTTATAAACATTCATGAACATTGAAGAATATTTAGCATCTGATATATTTTGGTGATCCAAGTCCAAATGAATCTACAACATGTGGATCAGATTTCCTTTTTATAGTCTCATAAATAAAAAAAAATTAGAAAAGAGGGTGCAAGGTCAAAATGTGTATGTTATTTAAAAATCAGATGGATGAAAAATCATCTATGCTATAAACTATAGCACATGTGTGTTAAACATAACAAGTACTTAAAATATATCTGTAGAAGAAATAAAGATATTGTCTTTCTTAATAGTGTGATATAATAGATTAAAGTCTCACAACTTGAGTCAGAAGACCTAGGTTCAAATACTACCTCTAACTCTTACCACCTATGTGACCATGAAGACATCACATAAACTTTCTGGGCCTCAGTTAATATGAAGGTGTAGAACCAGGTGGTCTCAGAGGTCCCTTCCATAGTTCTATGATCCCATAAAATGTTTCTGAGTATGATCGTATCTTTCTGGAGCAGAGACATAGACATCTCATATCTTTAAACTGGCTTTTGATTAATCAGCAACTAATAGCTGTGACCTTGTTACTGTAGGTTTTGCTTACCTGGTTTGAAATGTGATACAAAGGAGGAGATCATGCCTTCCACTTAATAGTCCTTTGTTTTAAAATAATCGCCCCTTCTATCCCATGCCAAGCAATTAGGTACTATGGCAATAGGTCCCTGGGGAATGTGATACTAAAATAGATTGTATATGGAAGCTAGTACAGAGACAGTATGCAGCTAACACTGGTAAACAGACCATTTTCTCATTTTATTTATGATTTAACATTTCTGCAAAAATCACAAACTGAAATAAGTGTTTCTCTAGTCCAATTCAGTTTCAGAATTCCTCATACATCTTTGCCCTTCTCAGAATAAGGCAAATATTTATCCTGACCACATAAGGCAGGCTGGACATCAGATGTAATTCCAGTGCCATGTTAGCCTTTATTTCCTGTTAGAGCAACTACTTCTTTCCAAAGCTATTAGCATTCAATTAAAAAAATTCCAAGCACACACACATGTCCACACCTCAACTTTGATTCTTAACCATTCAGAAGAGGCTGAAGACTTTGCAGAGCTCTGCCTCCCTTAAATCCAATTCACCTACCCTCTCTGTCTACAAGACTGCACTGCATCAGGATATCACTGTACTGTGTCAGGACATCACCTGTGATATTGGTCCTCTTCAAAAACTAAGGAGGAACAGCAGCAGCAACAAAAACAAGCAACTCTGATTCTTAAGCATGCAGAAGCCTCATTGGTAGCTGGAAATCTTGCATTCATGGAGCCACATATTTACTTGAACACATTTTGCTCAACATCAGATTTCCTCTAAAATCCAAGACATGATTTAGTCCTTGACTAAGGTCAAAAGTATAAACTATCAACTCTTAAGGTTAATTGTTTGACTATTGACAGGTTTGAATAATGTATATGCAACTGGGGAAGGGGGAGAGAAGGGTGAATGAGAATGACTCTGCTTTTCTCTCCACATCTCCCACTGACACAGTATCTTATCTCCCCACCTCCCACTCTAAGAAGGTACCCAGAGTTTTTTCCAAAGTCAATGAATGGTAAAAGGCATAATTTTAACCCACTGACACACTGTAGTCACTGCAGTGGTGAAATATGATGATTGATGAAAAGCCATATAGTAACACCACCAAAATCTTTTCTGGGAAGTTGGAGATGGGGGTCTCCAATATTCATTTGCATACAATTCTAATCCAGGGCCAAAAATAGAATTAAGTCAGGAAATTACTAACTCTTGAAAGTTTTATACCCAGGTCTGAAGATCTAACTGTTTTTTAGAGCTCTGAAGAAATGAATGGATTTTCCAGAGTAGTCTGACCTAGAGAACAGGGACTTGGGGTGAAGGTGGTGGGGTTGGGGGGGGCAAAATAGTTCTAATTTCACTTCTGACTTATCTGACATGGATTTGTTCTCTTTTGTGCAATATTCATTTTCTGGATCTGAATTTTCCCAGATGTAAAATACAGAGATTATGTCGAGCCTTTTTAGAGGGATGAATAGGAAAATATTCTTAAAAAGAGAAAACAAAGGGAGTTTCTAATTGTCTTTATACAATATGTGAAGACAAGTGGAGAATGCTGACAGCTGTTTTCCATCCACATTTAACGTGAAAGAACAAATTGGCTTAACTTGAAGCAGGAGGCATTTAAGCTAGGTATGAGGAAAATCTTCCAAGTAGTAGGAGTAGTTATAATAAAGATTTGTTAATGGTTGTTGTGGACTTTTATTTAACATCAGTCGAAATATACATCTGTCTACAATAGTTTAAGTGGGGTCAGAATGGAAGTGGGGGGAGAAGAATTCAACCAGGATTTCACAACTAGTATGTCCTACCTATGTATTCTAGATAGAATACATTTGAAAACCAAAATTTTTCCTCCCATTTGGAAACAGGTTGAAAACTAGATTTTAAAAAAATTTCATCAAAAAAGAAAACCCTTTAAAACAAACCAAAAATAATTTACCTGTACTAGTAGTTCCAGCTTTCTGTCATCAAGGAGATGGACTTGACAGCGGCGCCCCTCCGTCATCTAAGAGAAAAAGAAAGACAGAATCATGAGTTTTTCAAAAGCCGCAGAAGCTTTCAGACAGTCACCCTTACTCCATTACCCAACCAATATTCATTAAGCCCTTATTGGAGCAAGGCACTGTACTAGGCACTAGAGACACAAGTTTAAAAAAAATGAAATAGCCCTTACTGTTAAGGTACTTTCATTTTTCTAGATACACACAGATCCTTGTGCACTAAAAAGTAAGTAAATACAATTTAATTCAAGCAGAGAGACAGAACTAACAATAGCATTAATGGGCAGCTAGAATGCCAGGCCTAGAGTCAGGAAGACCTGAGTTCAAATCTAACCTCAGACACTTACTAGCTGTGTGACCCTGGGCAAAGTCACTTAACCCTGTTGGCCTCAGTTTCCTCATCTGTAAAATGAGCTGGAGAAGGAAATGGCAAACCACTCTACTCTTTGCCAAAATGGGACCCCAAATGAAGTCATGAAGAGTTGGAAATAACTGAAAAGACTGAAAAACAAAAGTAGCATTAACACCTAGTACCAATGAGATTTGGACCAGCAAACCAGGTATGCACACACACACACACGTGCACAACTGTAGGCACCTGGAGAAGGTGTGTGTGTAGACAAAGAATAGAATGACCTCTGTGATGCTAATAGTCATTGCTGCTTTAATCTTCTGCCCCCCCTAGACAAGAACAGTCCAATCACCAGGACATCTGATACATGCATCATCCTAAAAAAAAACCTTTTGTGTCGTTCAATGGAAGTAAAAGTACCCTTTCAATCTTCACTCTACCCTTATTTAGTACTACTGGCAGGCCCCTGGAGATAATGAAATGTACCTGTGTGCCTTGCCTTCCACCAACTAGGAAAAATCCAGAGAGACATGACTGCGTAGTCAACCTGACCTTCATTCTTTTGTGTCTTTCCAATCTACAAGTCTCTGTACCTAAGGGTCATTTATTTCCTCTATTAACATGCATCATTTTCCCCCCTGACTACCAGATGCTTCTGCTTAGATTTAACAGAATGTTGCAACACAGGGTGACTCTGCAAGATGCATTATCCTGGCTGGATTAACCCCTTCCCACTTAACCATTCAGCAACTACATTCTAATAATCAGGGAAGGGGGGAAATGCACATGCATAAACTTCCAGTACTGCACTAATAACCTCCCAACTGTAAGGAAACTCCATCGAACCTATGTGGGCTCCCAGTGAGTAATGCCTCTAATTCTTCCTCTAGATAGATGGCAGAATATGAGAGGCATCTGGGTATAGCAAAGAGCATTCTGGACTGCCAAAGGAGCCTGGGTTCAAATCTGCCTCAGACACTTTCAACATGTGTGACCCTGGGAACACCACTTAATTTTTCTGAGACTCAGTTTTCTTAGCAATAAAATAAGGACAACAGTACTTACTTCACATGTGTTATTGACTGAATGGCGTAATTTATATAAATAAATTTATTAACCTTAAGGAGCTACAGAAGTGCCAAATATTATTAGGGTTGGAAGGGACCCTAGATTACATATCTTCCCTCCACACACACATTTGACAGATAAAGAAACTGAGGCCTAGAGATAGAAATAAATTGCTCAATGTCACACAGGCAACAATCAACAGAACTGTTTTTGAAATCCAGGCCCTCTGACTCTGTATGTCTTGGTACCACACCAAAGAAGTCTGATGGGAGCCTTCTCATGGTTTCTTTGTCTTGCTATAGGATCTGGTACAAAACAAAGGCTGTCTTACTTGGCTAAGTTCCTATGTTCCTGAATAATAAGTGCCTCAGTAGTTACCTATATCAAGAAAGAGTATACCAAGAAAAGATTTAGTCATACTTCAATCCTAATGTGCATGAATAAAGATCACAATGGTCCCATACCTGATCAACTAATTTCCTGTCCCAAGAAATCAACAAATCCATCAATAAGCATTTATTAATCACCTACTATTTGCCAGGCACTGTGCTAGATGGCCACACAGTCTTTGTGAGTTTGCTGTGGTCAAAATAAATAAAAGTACTGATAATAATGATAATGACTGTCATCATGATCATCTTCATCAACATCATCCTCATCCTCATCCTCACCCCACCACCAACAACACCAGGTTTCCAAATGTCTAGAGAATATCTTTTCCAAACTCTGGCTATTCCTTCAAAAATAGTCTGACTGTCCATCACCAAGCCATACTTCAAGTCTGCCTCCCTCGGTGGGACTCACCAGGGCATGTGCACCACTTGAGCAGGCTGTTAAGACTCCAGCTGCTATTTTCATGGCATTTTGAGGCAAAGGGCATGAGTTGAGGTTAGACAATCATGAGAACAGAAATGAAGAGAATAAAGTAGAATAAGAATATAGCAAACCAGTCATGTTACATGATCTCAACTTGTCTCCAAATAGTATGACAACCCATTTTGATCTGGATATATAGAGCATTTGTTCCTAGAAAACTCTGTTTTCTCTGACAGATGTGATGGACAGGAGGAAAAGGACCCTAAGATGGAAGCCAAGCTACAATTACAGATCATGGGCATTTCAATAAATATTTGTTGATCTGATTCTAAAAGTTGTTCAGCCCAAGTTCCATCATTTCTCCATGGAAACTCTATGAGACTCAGGAGGATTTAGGGTCCTGAGTTCTTAAATAAGAATGAAAGCCCAACAATACCTTACAACCAAAAAGTAAAGTCCTAGCTTTGGAATTCTACATAGCTGGATATAATAATAATGGGGGTACTTTGAGTATGCCCTCCAAATTTGAACAATTCAACACGATAGAAAGAGCCCCAGATGATTGGGATGTAAGGTCCCAGAAGAAAATAGAGTTATATGCAACTAGCAATAGTAATATGTTATTTTGAAAACTCTTTTCATAGTATTGAGAACATTCCAGAGAAGAAGAATGTACAAGAGAAACACTGCATACACACCTCTCTTCAGAAGCTGGAGAGTCTAAAGCTCATCTCACTGCAAAAGGATTAAGTGTATATAGATTTAATGCAGTATCTTATTCCCACATTCTTATCTTTTTCAAAAGCATAGGAAAATTGGTGTTTGAAGGACTTAATAGTGCCATATAAATATTTCATCATAGTAATAAAAATGATGTGTCTTTCTCTCAAGTATTAGCCAGCATTTAATACTGTGTGACTTTGATAAAAGTCTCTAAGAATTCTGCCACTGAATCCAAAAGATAGAATTTAGAAAATTTACCCTAACCTCTTCTTTTAATCTGTGCTAGGGGATAGGGAAATCCTCAAAACAAAAAGCTTTTTATGCACTCTCACCTTAACTATCAGCAAGCAGTTTACGCAGGTCACTTCCAGGGCATCAAGATGTTAACAGTTAGTCCAGTCTTTCCTTTATGAAGGCTAGCCTTGAACTTGTAGGTATAGGAAAGACTTTGCCATGTATTAGTGCCGTTGCAGAAGAAGGAAAGAGATCTAAAGCAGAGTCTGAGCTTTGAACTTTAGAACTTTTTTTCAGGATTGAGGTCTTTTTGACAACACGTCTGTGGTTTTCAACTCAAAAGGCAAACTTTGTTGTTCCCTACTGGACAGAATGAGATGCTCCTTCCACATCAATCAATTTAGAAGAGAGACCTTACTATCCTGGGGTATATACAAATAATGAATGACCATCTGCTGGCTTTGTCTTGGTTGCTAGGCATACTGAAATTTCTTTTGAATACCAACAATTGTAAAATAATACTAGTTTCCTTTTCATTTTCAGCTACTCAGGCACAATCGGAGCTCTGACATTGCCTCAAAGGAAATCCTTTGGAAAACAAGTCTTATAAACGTCAGCTGGTTACCATTTCAACCATAAATTGTCTTGCTAAAATATAATGTTATAACAAGCAGTGGCATGCCAAACCCACTATTGTTCTACAGGACATATAGGAAAAGTTATTTTGAAAATCGTGTTTTTACTCTTCTGTATTATCTACTTTGCTATTAAAATATAACAGATCTATGGGGAGCCATAGAAAAGTTTCCTGAAGAGTGATTTTTTTCTTTTATCTTAAGTAAATTTATTTTAAATAGTTCAAATACTTTTTATTGCAAAGAAAGACTTCTCTCTAGAGTCTACTACCAAAAATAATAAAAATGAGAAATTATATGATAGTTTTATGTGGAACAATTTCAGAACTCAAAAAAAGACTCCGTTGGTTTCCTAGCTAATTGTGTTGATTGCTTTTCTGGACAAGACTGCAAAATGTAAACAGATGAAATAGTAAGACTTTCTTATAGGTGTATTTGCATAGACCTTGTAAAGACTAGGTCCACCTATGTAAAAGACAATAGAGTTTGGGCAAATCTCAGTTGTGTTTTACCAAGAACATATCCTCCTCACTTCAAAAGTTAAGCAATATTCTTGCTTATTTGCTCTTATACTTAGATCTGGAAAAAATGGAGATTATCTCATCCCAACCTCTCATTTTACCAGTGAGGAAACAGAGGCACTCCTCAGATGTCCTCTTTTCCTTGAATTCCACTGCTTTTAGTTCTGATTGAAATTGAATCTGGCTATGGAGAAAACCCCACAACTTATATTTATATAGTACATCTATGATTTATAGTTTCCTTTTTCTTTATAGTTTACTTTGTTTTCACATCAAATATAGAATTTGATCTTTAAAGTAGCCTTGGGTCCTGGAGTTAGGAGGACCTGAGTTCAAATCTGGTCTCAGGCCCTTACTAGCTGTCTGTGGCCCTGGGCAAGTCCACTTAACCCTGATTTCCTTCTAAAAATTAAAAAAAAATAGCCTTAGATCTCCAGGATATTGGAGAAATCAGGTCATGGGGTAAGTAAAATTTCTAAAAAATAAAATAACCACAGCTATTAGCTCTGTTATTATACTTCTTAGAGTTCTTGATGCCAAATCATCAGCTATGGTGCTACAGTAATGTAGAACAATGTATATGTGCCTATAAGCTAAAAAACCTATTTGGAAGGTTATTTGAGTCATCAGTATCAAAAGTAGGTAGTGAAATGTGTGCTTGGGTACATATAACAAAAATTAAAAATTAGTTCTGGTCCTTATTTCTTGGAATCAACTCATCACTGCTATTTTTGACAATACATTTATGAAAGGCAATAATACAAAATACAAAGCACTTATGTGAAAGAAATAGGAAAGTAAATCCAACTTTTCTGCTTTGTCACTCAAGAAAATTTAGTAATTAATCATTTATAAAGAGCAGACTAGCCACCTCAATTCTTTTTCTTTTAAAATTGTAAGACATCACATTTCATGATGGGAAATGGAAACCTCAAAGCATCCAAGCTTCAGTCCTTCAGCACCTGGTTTCCAGACACTGTCCATTAAAACCCAGATGACACTGAATACCCTGGCAAGGCCAGAAATCTTGGAGAGGCACCTCAAACTCTGCCACTTAGCCCAACCAAAGGAAGTTCTCAAAAGGAAATTCAAAAGACGTGACTAAAACTTCCTAGCACATTGCTGGAGCTTCTACTCTTTTAACTTCCTTTCTCACAATTCCAATTTCCTTCTTAGCAAAATGGAAATACAAGTCATATAGGGACTCATCTCTTCACAGATTTTCAGAGTAGGTATAAGTGGGCTAATATGGACCACAATTTGTTAATGATCACAATGAAGCTGAACAAATGGATGTACAAACACAAAGCAGTTACAGATCTCAGGAAATTAAGAGCCAATGGTAAGTACACAACCGTATGAAAGATTTCAGCCAAACTTGTAGAAACGCTGAGGGTATTCAGAAAGTCTTGCCCATACTAGCAGAGTGATACAGCACCTGATGGCAAGTGACACAACATTGACGTAAGATGATAGGAGATTGTTATGGGAGTTGGATAGCGAGGTCACAGCATGGGCAGTAGGCACTATGATTCTGGCTTTGAGTCTGACTTGGCTCTGTGACTCCTGGCAATGTTTTTCTGGTACAGTAGATAGAGCTCTGGGCCTGGAGGCAGGAAGACCTGAGTTCACACCCAGCCTCAGACACTTACTAGCTGTGTGATCCTGGGCAAGTAACTTAATCTTTGTTTGCCTTAATCCACTGGAGAAGGAAATTACAAATCACTCCAGTTTCTTTGCTGAGAAAAACCCCTGCAGGGTCAGGAAGAGTTGGATATGACTGAACAGCAGCAGCAGCAACAACAGATGATCCAAAGGCAGTTGTGTCCAAGGGGCTGATCACTTTTAGCTACTTGGATTTGCTGCTGTTGGGGACACTGTGTTCACTCAGGGGACACATCACAAGCCTGCTTTACATCTTCACATTCCAGGAGCAGAGAAATCAATTCCAATTCTCCGCAGATGGAACTGCAGGGCAGAGGGTCAGCAAACATTAACAATTACTCCCAGGGCCTACAGCTAAGAAGGGAAATGGACAGACTTTGGGGATTGAAGAAAGCAGCCTCCATCAATAGATTTTATGTGTTCCCTCTGAACGGAAACTCAGACCAGACACAGAGGTGAGTCAGGTTTGTGGTAATGGAGAAGGGTGGGGTTGGGAAGGGAGGAATATTATTTCTTCCATACAACAATGAATAACATTGTAAAGAAGATGATGACCTGTATTCTTGATTACTGCTGTACAGATGTGATGACTATCACAAATGGAAGGTCAAGGTTCAGCACTGAGCGTAAGACCAGTGGACAGAATAATGACTTAGATATTTACCATTTCCTGGACCAGCAAGCCTGAGATTTTTTAATGTGTGGACCTTGAAAACTGTTCCTTTGTTAGGAAATTAATAATAATATTAACTAATATTTATGCAGCACTTCAAGGCTTGTAAGGCACTTTAAATATGTTATCACATTTGGTCTTCACAACAACCCTAGGAAGTAGGTAGAAACTGAGCCTGGAAGAAGTTAAGTAATTTACCCAACATCACACATCTAGTAAGAATCTAAGGCAGGATTTGAACACATCTTTCTGATTCCAGATGTGGCAGTAACATTTCAGTGACTGTCATAAGCACTCCCATGTGTAAATTGTGAGCTCTTAGATGGTAGGGGAGGATATCTCCCTCAGAAGCTAAAACAAGGCTTTAAACACAAGAGGAGCACAAGATTTAGTGTTAGAAGGGCTCTCATAGATCATAGAATCTTACTCTCTCATTTCATAGATGAGGAATTTTGTACTCAGAGAGGTGACTTACTCAAGGTGATGCAGGTACTAAGTGGCCTGTTCAAATCTAGTTCTTTGACTTGAAATCCATTCAGGCTTCTACTATAACACATCTTAAAAAATTACGGTTGAATTTGTAAATAGTGGAAGTGCTCATTTCTGGTTTTTAAGTTCCTGGAGGGAAGTGAGATTGTATGGACCTAGTTGGATGCGGAACCATTGTCAAATATGGATGTGAAAGATCATACTTCTATGATTGCATCTAACAGCTTCTTCCAGAGATGTTCATTCCTTTATCTCCATATGACACTCTTTCGATACTCTAACCACATCCAGGCCAACATATACAGGCTTTTTTTTATAATCCGGGTTTAATATTGCCAATGCCTTTGACATTGTGATTGAAGACAGGAGAATTAAACTAGTTAGTCTCGAGGTATTTAGTATCTTCTAGACACTAGTAGGGAGGGATATAGTTAGACAGGGAATCAAAGAGTCAAAGGAGGTTCTATAGAAGGTTGTACTATATTGTTGAGGGAACTACGTGGTGAAGTAGAGAGTGCTGGACCTAGAATTAGAAAGACCCGAGTTCAAATCTAGCCTTACTTTAATGTGTGACCCTGGTCAAGTCACTTAGCCAGAATCATAACAGTTACCTCATAAGGCTGTTGTGAGGATCAAATGAGATAACATTTCTAAAGTAATAATTAATATTTCTAAAGCACCACACTACCTGGCACATGTCAGGTATTTATTAAATTCTTGTTCCCTTTCTCCTTCCCTTGGTCACAGGATGGGTGACGAGAAGCAAAGAGATTATAGGATCATAGCCCTTGACCTGGAAAGGACCTTAGAAATGATCTAATCTAATCTTTCTCCATTCTATCTTCATTTAACAGATGAGGAGGCTAAGCCTAAAAAAAAATTAAGTGCTTGTCCAAGGTCACACATCTAATGAGGATTAAAGATAAGATCTGAACACATCTTTCTGACTCCTTAACTTGATATCACTCATGGAGAGCAATCTGACTCATTTTACAGTTGAAGAAACTGAAGCAGAAGGAAGTGACTTGGCCAAGGCCACATGGGTAGTACGACTCAAAGAAGGATTTGAACTGACTCCTGAGGCAGATCTCTGTCCACTGTACCACATTTCTTCCCCAATCAGTTTGAAAATGGATAAAAATCAGAACAGTGATGTTTACCAAAAAGTCTAGAGTAGGAAGCCACGAATGGCTCAAAAGCAAAGAATAGGTGCAGGTAATCCATAGTTCATTCAATCTTTCATCCTCAAGGCAGCCAGGTGGTGCAAGGGTTGGAGCCCTGAAGTCAGGAGGACCAGAGTTCAAATCCTGCCTCAGACACCTATTAGCTGTGTGTTCCTCAGCAAGTCACTTAACTAACCCCAATTGGCTCCAAAAAACTTTTATCCTCATCTGATTTATGACAATTAATTTTACTTGAGTAGTTTGTGTGTTACACACATTTATAGAAAAAAGGTAAGCTCTATAAAAGGACAATTTTAAAGCTTATGTGTAGAGCAAGAACAATCATTGCTTGAGGTTTATGGTATAATATAAATTGTTTTTTGGTCAAATCTTGTGATATCATCAGTACAGGGAATTGCCTGTATGGATGCTCCTGGTGTGGAAACTCCCTCTGCTAATGCAAATTGGCAACTCATCAGAAACTTATAGTTCTAGAGAGATGTTAAATGACTTCCTTAGGATCACACAGCTACTATGTCAGAGAGAGGATGAATAAAAGTCTTCCTGACTCCAAAGTTACATTCTAAATACCACACTTTTATACCACACTGGACAAAAAAGAATTATCCAATTGCTATTTTGCTTCCATGTTCTTTAGCAAGAAAAAATGTACAACAAATGGAGTTAAGAAGGAATTGGAGTCCAAGACAAATGACACAGTAATGAGAAGACACCTACCCAACTTAAATGAATTCAAATTATGATTACACTCTAATGTATGAACAGAATTAATAAAAATGACTCCAAAACCACTGTCAGTAAATTTTGAGAAGTCATATCCCACTGGCAAAAATGTGAAAAAGTCAAATGCTATTCTGAAAAGAGGAAACCATAATTCTGGAAATTGTACATTGGCAAGCTTGGTATTGATTCCTGGAAGATTCTAGAATATATCAAATACTAAATTTAGCAGCATTCAGAAATCAGTGATAATTAGGGGTCAGTATGGATTCACTAGAGGAGAAAAATGTTGAAATAGCTTTATTTTCTTTCTGAATAGTTACTAGAACATGATGGACATAGAGTAACTTGATTTCAGCAAAATTTTTGAGAAAAACCTCTTATGGTATCTTTTTGGACAAGATGGACCAAAATGACATCATTATGTTAGAGTCAAGTTACAGTGTGTCTGACTGTGGCTGATCAGACCAATATGAGCTCAGAATGCTCTATCACACGTTGGGCACAAAGAGTCCATGTGAACATTTGGGGTAGATTCTCATCTCGTGTTTCTTTTGAGCTACTTCAATTATGCTTTGCTTATAAAACACAGCACCTTCTTTGATGAGGGCATGCTATGCTCATGATAAAGGAAGAGAGAGAAGAATGGATAAAAGATGAGTGGATCCATAGTTGGGTGAACAATCATACTCAAATATAAATCAATTGATGGCAACTTGGAAAGAGGTTTGTAGTGGCATATCACAGGAATCACTCCTTGGTCTGATTACATTCAATTAAAAAAATAATGAATCATTAGATGGAGATATTAAAATTATAGCTATCGAATTTGCAAAAGACATAAAGCTAGTATATATACACACATACATATATATTCACATATATATAAAACTTTGCAAACCACAAAGTGCTATATAAATGCCATGAATATAGCAAGCCTCTCAGAATCATTGAAAGCACTAGCTCTGTTCTCTTTTTTTAAACTAAAAAGAATAATTTTCTCTCCCTATCATTGGAATAAAAGAAAGAAAACCAAAAGTATATCTTAATGAATATTCATAGTAAAGCAAAACAAATTCCTGCCCTAACCACATCCAAAAATACATCTCAATCTGCATCTTGAGTCCATTACTTCTCTGTCCAGGGGAGACAGAATGTTTCATCATCAGTCCTCTGATCATTGATCAGTTCTTAAGCCTTTTGAAGTTGTTTGTCTTTACATTGTTGTTGTATTGTATAAATTGTTCTTTTGGGTGTACTTATTTTGCTCTGAATCACCAAAAGTCATATCATGTCTTCTGGAATGATTTCATCTTTTCTTACAGCACAATGGTATTCCATTCATTACATCTTCCTCCTTCTGCTCAACTTCCTGTATGCAGTGGGGGCACCAGCTCAGCTCTATGGACCCTGACTCCTCTTTGGAGAGTTGTACACCCTCACTCTCTCCCTCATTCCACCCCGATCCCCATCTGTATCTCCATCTATAAAATGAAGATAATGTCAGCACCTACATCACAAGGTGATTGTGAAGAAAAAATGAGGAAATGTATGCAAAGTACTTAGCTAACCTTAATGCTCATTATTTTTATTAGAGGTTCAGAGAGACATTTCACCCGGCTGGCTTCAGCATGATGAAATTTTCAGACACACCATCCTCAAAGACTACTTAACAAGTAGTAGAGAAGTTATGATCTGCCCGAGTAGAGAGAGGTACTCACAACTAGAAATGGTGAAGGAATAGTACATATGATACATATGCATATTTACATGTATTCCAGCAGTGATTATCTAATATAAGACTTATGAGAACAAGGGGGAAGGAAAGAAGCATGATTAAGCACTTACTATGTGCCAGGCACTGTGCTCAGCACTTTACAAAAATTATCTCATTTGATACTCACAACAACCCGGGGAGGTAAGGGCTATTATGATCCCCATTTTACAGATGAGGGAACTGAAGGCAGGCAGTGGTTAAGTGACTAAGCCAGGGTAATGCAGCTAGTGTCTGAAGCTAGATTTTCACTCCAGTCTGCCAGATTAGAGGCCCAGAGTTCTGCTCTAACCACTGTACCACACAGCTGCCTAGTGGCTGTAACAACTGCTCCCCCCAAACTACATACTTCTCACATGTGCATATAAGCATGTCTATTCTTCATTACATAACCACATAAACCATACACATCACACAGCTGACAATTTGTGGCCACTGGCAGTGAGTGCATTCTGCCACATAAGTAAGCATTGTTAGGGGACAGGTTTTCCTTCCCAGAAACCATTCAGTTTGTGTTCATCCTGCTCCTTTCTCTTTTGGGATGTGGTACCACACTGCATACATAAGGTCCCTACAGTGATCTTTGGAATCCTTTGAACCACAATTTTAAAACAGCTTCTTTAAGTCATTCAGGTAGGTCATCTAGCCATTGTGATGCAATGAAAAATCATTTAATAATAACTCAGTTTTAAAGGCATGTTAAGGTTTGCAAAGCATTTTCCTCATAACCTTTTGAGGTGGGTACTGCAAACATCAATATATCTATTTTACAGATGAGGAAATGCAGACATGGGGAGGTAATTTATTTAGGGAATCATGGCAAGTAAGAATACCAAAAGGGCAACTAGGTGGCACAGTGGACAGAGTGCTGGCTCTGGAGTAAGAAGAGCCTGAGTTCAAATCTGGAGAAGGAAATGGCAAACCATTCCAGTATTTTTTGCCAAGAAAACCCTAAATGGGGTTGTGGAGAGTCAGACACGACAAAAACAACTCAACCACAAAAAAGAGTACTAATAGGGATTTAAACTCTCCTAAGTCTAACTTTAGCATTCTTTCCATTTAACCATGCTGCCTTTCAGACTTGCAGTGAGAAGACCTGGGATCCAGATTCTAAAGCCAGGAACTCTTGGATACTTGTGAGAAAAGTACTTTGTAAATTCTACAGTTCCATATAAATGTGAGCTTTTATGATCATTTGGCCACTTCAGAACCTGCCAGAAAATATTAACACAACTGCAATGTGCCTCATTGCCCCAAAGGACAATGAACACAGATTTCTATTATAACAAATTTGAAAACAAGCATTACAATCTTTGGCTCTTTTAATAATATCTTCCTTATGAGAGTCCACCTACCAAGATAAACCCAGGAACTATACGAACACAACTATAAAACACTTTTCACATAAATAAAGTCAGATCTAAACAATTAAGTGCTCATGGGTAGGCTGAGACAACATAATAAAAATGATGATTCTATCTAAATCAATCTACTTATTCAGTGTCATACCAATCAAACCATTGAAAAATTATTTTATAGAGCTAGAAAAAATAATAACAAAATTCATCTGGAAGAACAAAAGCTCAAGGATATCAAGGGAATCAATTTTAAAAATGCAAACGAAGGTGGTCTAGTCATATCAGATCTCAAACTGTATTATAAAACAGTAATTATCAAAACAATCTGGTACTGGCTAAGAAACAGAGTGGTGGATCAGTGGAATAGATTAGGTACAAATTACATTATAGTAAATGATCATAGCAATCTAGTATATGATAAATTCAAAGATCTAAGGTTTTGGAACAAAAACTCATTATTTGACAAAAACTACTGGGAAAACTGGAAAACACTATAGCAGAAACTAGGCATAGACTAAGATCTCACACCATATACCAAAATAAAGTCAATATGGGTAAATGATTTACACATAAAGGGTGATACTGTAAGCAAATTAAGAGAACATGGAATAGTTTATCTGCCTGATTTGTGGATAAGGGAAGAATTTAGCAACAAAAAAGCCATAGAAAGCATCACAAAATGTAAGATGAGTAATTTTGATTATATAAAATTAAAAAGTTTTTGTACAAACAAAACCAATGCAACCAAAATTATAAGAAAAGCAGAAAACTGGAGAAAATCTTTTGTAACAAGTTACTCTGATAAAGGCCACATTTCTCAAATATATAGAGAACTTAGTCAAATTTATAAAAATACAAGTCATTGCCCAATTGCTAAATGGTGAAAGGACATGAATAGGCAGTTTTCAAAGAAATCAGCTATCTATAGTCATGAAAAAATGCTCTAAATCACTATTGATCAGAGCAATGCAAATTAAAACAACTCCAAGGTACCACATCACACCTATCAGAATGGCTAATATGACAAAAAAGGAAAATGTTAGATGCTGGAGGGGATGTGAGAAAATTGGGACACTAATGTATTGTTGGTGGAGTTGTGAACTGATTCACCCATTCTTGAGAACAATTGGGAACTATGGCCAAAGGGCTCCAAAACTGTGTATACTCTTTGATCGAGAAATATCTCTTCTAGTCTCTATCTCAAAGACATCCAAATAAAGGGAAAAGTACCTATTTGTACATAAATATTTATAGCAGCTCTTTTATGGTGGTTAAGAATTGCAAATCAAAAGGATCTCTATCAATTAATGAATGGCTAAACAAGCTGTGGTATATGATTGTAATGTAATATTATTGCATTATAAGAAATGACAAGTAGGATGATTTCAGAATAACAATGGAAAGACTTACATGAACTAATGCAAAGTTAAGTGAACAGAACCAGAAGAATGTTGTACACATTAACAGTAATTGCTAGATGAAGAACTGTGAAGGACTTAGCTATTCTCAGCAATACAATGATTCAAGACCATACTGTCTACCTCCAGAGAACTGATATTGAATGAATACAAACTGAAGCTTGCTCTTTTTCTACTTTCTTTCATTTGTTTTCTTTATTTGAGTCTTCTTGTACAGAATAAATAATATGGAAATGTTTTACATAATTGCACATGTATATAATCTTTATCTGCTTACTGTTTCAGGATGGGGGATAGGATTTAGAACTCAAAACTTTAAATAAAAATGTTAAAGATTTTAAAAAAGAGTATCTTCTTTAAATCAGGTTTGAGGCATTCTAATAGCAGAGCAGATCCAAGGAACAGACTGCTAGATGGAAATCTGGGAAACAATCAGACCCATGAGGGTGGTCAGCCCTCATTCCAGCTCAGAAGAGCATAAAACAAATTTCCAAAAAGAAGTTGCTGTAAGAGCACTGGGGCTCTTAGTGTTCTGCATTAAGGCAGGATTTTACAGCTACCTTTGACATCCATACAGAGTAGTAAATCTCAGCTGGAGACTGCTGCCCAAATATTTACATAGTTGATTTCTTTGGATAGAATTCCTCTGGAGCAGGGCTGGCAGTAGCTTCACATTCTTACATGAACTACGTTGGCAGATTCTCTCCTCTCCATTCATCTTGTCTGAGACTTTAAACATTGGCTGAGAGAATCCTCTAAACCTTCCCAGACGTTGCTTGGAGACCTACACATGAGGCTCTGGAATAGCCTGCTCATGGGTCAGTCTCCTGCTAAATTATCACCAGAGAGTGTAAAACTTCACAGAACAATACATTGAATTTGCTGCCAGAAACATTTAGATTGGAGTGGGGGTGGGGGTGGGGTGGATGCGATGATGATCAAATAGAGGCCGAAGGGAGGGATTTATTTTCTTTGTGATTGGGATCCATTTAAAATTCCCAGGTTCTTGCTTTTTACCTCATAGACTTTAACAAATGAGACAAGTGGCAAACTAGAACATCTGCTCATACCTTTTTTTTTAACATTGACAAGTGGCAGTGGTGCTGACTGGATGAATGAGGAAAAAAAAATAATGTTTACTATGTGCTAAGCACTAGTTACAAAAAGAAGAGCAAGACAGTTCCTGCTCTCAAAAAGCTCCCATTCTTAATTGGGGGGAAGGGAAAATACAGAGGTCAGCTACAGGGTGGATGATGGAAGTGCATAGTGGTTTGTAGGGTACAGTAGCAGGGCATATGGTAAGGTCCCAAGGTCTTAAGAGTTCAGCTGCTGGGCAGATGGCAATGTTCAGGGGTCTAATGGGGCACAATAGCAGGTCATGTAGTAAAGCCCAATGATCCTCAGAGTACAAAGGCAGCGCAGATGGCAAGGCTCTATTTAAACATTACTAGAATGATGAATTTTTAGGTTTAAGTATGTATAAATAAATAAATGGATGGATGAATAAATAAATACAGATAAATAAATAAACGAAGGCTTGCAGCTGGGACTATGATGCAACTCATCAGTGGAGGAAAATCTGGAAATATTAAATCAGATGGAAGGGACAGGTGCATAACCAAGTTTTTGTTTCTCTGTATGGATCACAGAATTGTGGGGAGGGAAGCTGGACCTTTTCTTATGATTTCTTTGGTGCAGGATACTCCTGGTGAGGAAGCTCCCTCTAACAGTAAATTGGTATTTATTCTACAATTCACAGCTTTAGAAGGGTGCTTTGGGGCAATAAGAAGTGACTTGCCTTGGATCATAAAGTCAGGTGGTGCCTGAGGCAATACCAAAGTAACCAATCAATCAATAAGCATTTATTAAGCACCTCATTTGGCAAGTCAGCAACAGAGAGGGTATTTGAATCCAGGTTTCTCTGACTTCAAGCCCATAACACTATTTATTACGGTCTACTGGGGGTGGGGTGGGAAGGGGAGGTGTCACATGGTGTATTGAAAGTGGTCTTGGATCTAGAATTAAACAATGTAGTTTCAAGTTTCCTTTCTATCACTCTGTGACCTTGAAGGAAGTACTTAGTGTTCTTAGTGCCTCAGTTTGCTTATTTGCAAAAGAAGGATAATGGTATTAGCACTAGCTAGTTAGCTCATAAACTTTTATGGAAAAGAAAATACTTTTTAATCTATGCTGTGATACACAAATATGACCTATTGCTGTCAATACTGTTATTATTTCTATTGATGTAAAAGGCATCTATAACTTCTCTGTGTGAACGGTGTGATAGGTAAGGTTACAATGAGGATTCCCTAGGGAAGATTCAATTTATATCTTTCTTCCATCTTAGCAAAGTCATTCTCCACTTCCATAGATCTCATTTTACTCCTGTGTTATTGTTCTTTAACTGTGAAGCTGCTTACACTTTCTTCATCTGCTTTAATACCCAGAGGTGGAAACTATTTACATTGGTGTGACATTTGTCATCATTTTAAAGGTATGTTAGGCTGGCCTTGCTCTACAGATACATTTTGAACAACCATAAACTCTGACTTCATTACACAGAAACTTAAAGAAGAAGTGAAGAAGAGGATGAAACAGGAAAAGGAGATTGCTGGCAGGTGGGGGCTCCTTAGCTTGGCATTTAAGACACTCTACAATGTGTCTCTGACCCACTTTCCCAACCTTCTATCATAGGAGTATTCCTCATGCCCTTTTTATTCCTACTCACTCCCATTCTCATCTTGCTGTCCTTTGTTGCTATGCTTTTGTTCAAACAGTTCTCCATGTTTAGGATTGACACCTAACCCCATCTTCATCTTTTTGTGTTGAAAAATTTTCTTTCTGTCAAGACTCAACTCAGGCATCAGCTCTTCTTTGAAGATTTCCCTGATCCACCTAGCTGGCAGTGATCTGACTTCCTTATAATCTTTTAGAGTACTATGTGTGACCTTCATGGTACTTATATTATCTACTGTATATTACAGCTATTGATATCCTCTCTCTCCTCTGAGATTGATCTTGAGGACTGAGATTGTGTCTGATTTCATCTTTGTATCCCCGGCACATAATACAGTGCTCTTTGCAAAGTATGTGTTTAATAAGTATTTGCTGAGTTGAAATGGATGGACTTATATGCACTTACATGGGAGAATGGAAAAATTCCAAGGAAATGCAAAGTAAGGATTGAATCAAGACACCACAATTTACGGCATCTTCTGAAGCAATATAGTTTGGAAAGGAAAAGGGTTGCCACAGAATTGCAGGGATACATTTAGGAAGGACTATGAAAGATGAAGGGTGGTGAGATGGTTCAGTAGATAGAGTGCCAGGCCTGGAGGCAAGAAGACTCATCTTCCTGAGTTAAAATCCAGCCTCAGATACTTGCTGGCTGCATGACCCTAGAGAAGTCATTAACCCTGTTTGCCTCAGTTTCCTCATGTGTAAAATAAGTTGGAGAAGGAAATGGCAAACCACTCCAGTATCTTTGGCAAAGAAACCCCAAATGGGGTAACGAAGAGTCAGACACGACTGAACAACAATAACTGAAAAATCATCAATTATGGCAAACTCCTTCTACCAGTCTATAAGTTTCATGAGGTCAGGAACTGTGCCTAATTTATCTTTGCAGAAGAGCCAGCTCTGAATGAAAACAATGTCTATCAGACAGTGTCTGTCTATCCTGATTCATAAGTGGGTGCTTCAACAAGTAAATAGCTTGATGATAATAATGAGGGGGAAGAGGAGCACAACAAAGGCATGGAGTAAAATATAAACAAATGTCAAGTAAATGAAATATTTTCTGATTGATATCTACGGGTATCATGGGAAAATTGGAAGTAATGAATGCTTATGAAAATACTATGCCATAGTGAATCGATTATTCAACAGAAATTGATTAAGCACCTACTATGTGCCAGGCACTGTACTAAGCTCTGGAGATATAAAGAAAGGCAAAAATCAGTTTCTTCTCTCAATGAGCTCACCGTCTAATGAAAACAATTATATACAAACAAGCTATATACAAGATACATTAGAGATAATAAACAGAGGGTATGCATTAGAATTAAGGGGAATGAAGAAAGGCTACTAGGAAAAGGTGGGATTTTAGCTGAGGCTTGAAAGAAGACAGGGAAGCCAGGAATCCCAGAAGGAGACAGAGAGTTCCATAGGGACCGCTAGTGAAAATGGTTTTAAGTCAAGAAAGAGAGTTTGTGCTAGGAACATCAAGGAGGCCAATGTCTCTGGATTATAAAGTACATAGAAGGGAAGAGAAGGGGAAGGAAACAGCACATTATTAAATGCCCACTATGTTCTAGATACTATGCTATGTACTTTACAAATGTTTAAAAACACGGTGGGGCAAAACATAAGAAGACTGGAAAAGTAAGAAAAAGCCAGGTTTTGATGGGCTTTGTATGCTAAACAGGATTTCATATTTCATCTTGCAGGTGACAGTGAGTCAGTAGAGTTTTTGGAATAAAGGGAATGATATGTTTCAACCTTTATTTTAGGAAGACCAGTTTGTCAGCTGAGAAGAGTATTGATTGGAGTGGGGAGAGATGCCAGGAAGAAAGAACAACCAGCAAGGTATTGCCATAGTCCAGGACTAAGGCAATGAGGGTCTGTTCCAGGATGGTTGTAGCATTAGAGGAAAAGAGACATGTACAGGAGGTTGTGAAGGTAACATCAACAGAATTTGGGAACAGAATGGATTTCAGTGGCAAGAGAGAGGGTTTGAGTCTGAGTGACTATGTGGAAAGTTGGCATCTTCATCCATAAGAGGGCAGTTTGGAACAGGCTAGATCAGGGCTGTCCAACCTTAGGTTATCTTAGGGCCGCATTAAAATAAAATAATTATTCGAGGGCCGCACCCAGAATAAAAAATACAGTACACTAATAGAAAGTGGGGGAATGTGCTTCATCAATACCACAGGCAAGGCAGGAAGCACGAAAGCAAGCACAAAACAACAAAGTGAAAACACAACAGTATAAAGGTAGGTGCATACTGACTAGTCTGTATCATACAGACGGAATGCATCCCACAGATCAATTGAAAATTCTGTGCGACATGTTCCATCCATAATACTGTTTAAAAACACCAAAGAAAATTAGCATCAACTAGATTATTTATTAGTGATAGAATTTAAAAATCTAATACGCATTTGATGCAAATTATTATTTTGTTTTTTCTCTTGGGAAAATTAAAACCCACAGGTGGGCCGCATAAAATCGCACTGCTGGTCACATGCGGCCTGCAGGCCATATTTTGGACAGCCCAGGGCTAGATAAAGATAATGAGCTTAGTTTTGGACATGTTAAGTGTGAGATGTCTACAGGATAGCCAGTTCAATAGGCAGTTGGAGATGTCAAAGTGGAGGTCAGGAGATAGGTTAAGACTAGACAAGGAAACATTTCTGTCATAGACTACAATGTTGAAACCTGGGAGGAGGTAGCAACATAGTGATAATTGCAGTAATAACTGACATGTATACAGTGTTTTAAGATTTCTGCAGTATCTTACATACATTTTCTGATTTGATCCTCACAATCACACTAGGAGGAAGGTATTAAAAGTATGGTACCCATTTTACAGACGAGGAGGTTGTGTTTGTCCTTCATTTTCAAAGAGGACCATGGCATCAGGGAAATCATGACAGGACTTGCAGTTGACTTTGATTTGAGTGAGGGAGAGCTGTCACCATTTAAAAAAAAATTAGTTCTGTAGAGATAACCAGTGGTGGTGACATGGTAGAAAACAATAAAAGATTGAACATGGCATAATGTCTAACCACCCTACCAAAAATTTTAAAAAGTCCAATATTTTCCAAGTTGTGACCTTGCATAATGAGAACACTGGACTTTGAGCCAAGCGGGTTGCATTCTAAGTCTTTACCTTAGATAAGTCATTTATTTCTCTGGGTCTCAGATTCCTCATCTATAAAATGAAGAGATTTGAATAGACTATTTCTAGAGCCTCTTCCAACTTAAATTAAATTAATTTAAACTTGTAATGCCTTTTATAATACTCCTGGTAACAACATAAACTATTAATAGTTCATGATATACTCTAAAAACCTAATGTTGCTTGGAGAATTATGTTATCTCAGACTTGGAAGAGAAATCATCTCTTCTAAAACCTATGGCCAAGTCATCTTCCTAAGATGGTACTGGTATCTAGCCACTAAATTTATAGGGGCTCTCCACTGCCCAAAGTGGACCTCTCTTCATCACCATTATCATTCTGTCCTCTCTTGCCTTTTTTCATGCCATCCCCCACACCTAGAATGAACTCTTCTCCCCACTTTCATGGCTAACCGTTGAAGTCTCTCCCATTCTTCAAATATAATATTACGCCCCCTCCTATGAATCCTGCCTTGGATATTTTGTAGTGATGTGACCAGTGGGAAATCATATAACCCTTAGCTGAAAAATAGGAGTAGGTACCTATCATACCCACCTTACAGAGCTGTTCTGAGCCAAAAGTTATATAATGTGTATAAAACACTTTGCAAACTATAAAGCATAATAAGGTGTCAGTTTATATCATTATCCTATCAGTAATCACATAGATATTTATTACATGTACCTTGCCACTAAATTCTGTATGCTCAAAAACCAACTGTGCTTCTGGTTACTCTGTTTTGCTGAAAATAGCTGAATTTCCCTCTTAAGTGGGATAGGTAAAGTGACTCTCCTCATTTAAAGCAGCTTGGACAAGTGGTCCTCTAGCCCTCGCCTGAGGACCTCCAGTGATGATGAATTCACTACCTCCAGAGACATTCCATTCCACTTGTGCTCAACTCTAACAGAACTTACATTAAGTTGAAATCTGCTTCTCTGCAGCTTCTGCACATTGATTCCTAAGTCTGCTTCAGAGGCCAAGTGGAACCAATCTAATCTCTTTCCCAGAAAACAGACTTTTAAATACTTGAAGGCAGATAACATGTTTCCCCACCTCTCAAGTCCTCTCTTTTCTAGGTCAAAATCTCCAGTTCTGATGTTCAATCTACACAAGACCATGTTTTACAGTTTCTTCACTAATACCAATGGTCGTCCTCTGGACATGTTCAAGGATGGTCCTTCCTAAAACTCTGGAGCCCAAAGAGGAAAAACAGTTGCCCCTGCGTGACTTCAGTAGGGCTGCATACTTAGGAATCGCCCCCCAGATCACTGCCTTGCTGTGGCTATGGGGCTTGCATAGCTCAATGAAACTATGAGTTATACCATACAGGGCTACCCAAGATGGACAAGTCATATATTTTATACATTTATTTATTATATGTAGATTCTTGGGCTCAAAGATCACTACAGATGGTGACTACAGCCATGAAATGAAAAGATGCTTACTTCTGGGAAGAAAAGCTATGGCAAATCTGGACAGAATACAAAAAAGCAGAGGTATCACCCTGCTGACAAAGGTCCTTTGTATAGTCAAAGCTAAGGTTTTTCCAGCAGTAATGTATGTATGGCTGAGATGGATTATAAAGAAAGCTGAGTGCTGCAGAATCAACACTTTGGAATTGTGGCTCCAGAAAAGACTTTTGAGAGTCCCTTGGACAGCAAGGAGGTCAAATCAGTCAATACTTAAATTAATTCAGGCTATTTATTGGAAGAACAAATGCTGAAGCTGAAGCTTAAATACTTTGGCCACATAATGAGATGATGGAGAAGACCCTGATGCTGGAAAATACTGAAGTAAAAAGGAAAAGGGGATGGCAGAGGATGAGATGGATAGAATGGAAACAATGAAGATGAGCTTGGACAGGCTTTGGGAGATAGAGAAAAGAAGGGCCTGGTGTGCCTAATGTCCATTGGGTCATGAAGAATTGGAAATGACTGAGGAAAAACAACAACAAACAAACCTCAGGAATAAACCCTCTCCTCCTTCTGGACATTATGTCAGCCTTGGCTGCTGTGGCAACTGAGAAGGATCAACAAATTCAATTCAAACATTAAGTCATTACATGCAAGTCATTACATCTTAGAACTTTCCCCATATATTAGGAAGCAACTTTTTTGCTTCTAAGAGCTGTATGCTCAAAAAGTAGCTGGGCCTCTGGTTTCTGAAAATAATTAAATTTCCTCATAGAAGTGGGGTAGGTCAAGTAATTCTTCTCACCGAGCTCACATTCTCACATGTAACCCTGGCAGTATAGCATATTAGAAAGAAAAAATGGACATAGGGAGAAAAGAAGAAAAAGAAGCATTTATTAAGCATCTACTATATGCCAGGCACTATGCTGTAAGATCTACAAATATTATGTCATTTGAGCCTTTCAACAACCCTGGGAGATAGATGCTATTATTATCCCCATTTTAGAGATAAGGAAACTGAGGCACAGGTTAAGTGACTTACCCAAGGTCACAGCTAGTGTTTGAAGCCATATTCTTCCTGACTCCAGACCCTAGTCTCTAACCACTGTGTCACCTCGCTGCCTCTAAGGATCAGAACTAAAGTGTTTAGTTGTGTAACTCTAGTAAAGTCATTTAATTGATCTCTGACTCAGTTTTCTCATCTGCAAAATGGAGATGATAATAGCACTTACCTTCCAGGGTTACTTTTGAGAATCAAATGAAATAATACATGTAAAATGCTTTGCAACCTTTAAACACTATACAAATGCTAGCCATTATCTGTCACTATTATTATTATCATTACTAACAACTGCTGACCAATTGTCACAGAAAGGCAACTAAGCCCAGGATTCTTGGGAATGTCAGCTCCCTCTTCTTTCACCTCCCCCACCCAAGACCACTGGTTGTGATTCTAGTTCAGCTTCCACAACCATCATCTAGGAATGTAATTCCTGTGGAGGTGAGGTTAGCTTTCCTTACCAAACGCCACCTACAGGTGAGTCAAGCCAGCCTAGCTGAAGCAGCAAGGCACTGTAAGGTAGAAAAAGAAAATGTCACATGCCAAGCAAGTTGAGCTAGTACCATCAGCTCTATGACCACCTACTATTCAGATACCAATGGAAATAGCTCATCAAACTGAAATCAAGAGTCTTAGGAATAGCAGTGCCCCCAAAGACTCTGATCCCAGCTCTGATCCCAGCCTGGGCTCTTAAGTTACTATTGAATAGAGCAATTACTGTACAGAGGCGATTCAGTTTCCTTGCTACCACAAACATCAACTGTCACTGTTGGGCAAATAAGCCCAAAAACTCTGGGCGTGGCAGCGATCCTTCCCACCACCACTCCAAATTGGGTCCAACTTCCAGCCCAGGCCCCAAAGCCATTGTTTCAGGAAGCAACCTTTATGGAGATGGGACCTGGCAACTGTTTCTCTGGGTGTCATAGCCTTTGCCTCTTGAACAAACACAGCTTCTGAGGGCCCAGAAAACAAAGTTCTTACTACGAAATTCCTTGACACTGTCGCATAGTTCAACATCAGAAATGGATATGATTTTATCAATAGAAATGAAATTAAAGATACTATATTACCATCTCCTTTGCTTCTGTACCCTAAGGACCATGGGACTTTTCCATTTAACTTGTAGCTCAAACCTATAGATATGTGTTATCTCCTTATTAGAATGTGAGCTCCTCGGGACAAGGACCATCTTGATTTTTCCTTTGTTATCTCCAGAACTTAGTAAAGTGCTTTGCATATGGTACATACTTAATAAATGTTTTTTTTCAATATTTACAGCAGCTCTTTTTGTGGTGGCAAAGAATTGGAAATTGAGGGGATGCCCATCAATTGGGGAATGGCTGAACAAGTTGTGATATATAAATGTAATGGAATACTATTGTTCCATAAGAAAGGATGAGCAGGCAAATTTCAGAAAAACCTGGAAAGACTTATATGAACTGATGTTGAGTGAAGTGAGCAGAAGCAGGAGAACATTGTTCACAGTAATACCAATATTATGCAATGACCAACTTTGATAGATTTAGCACCTCTCAGCAATGCAATGACCTAAGACAATTCCAAAAGACCCATGATGGAAAATGCTATCCACATCCAGAGAAACAACTATGGAGTCTGAATGCAGATCAAAGCATACAATTTTCTCTTTTTTTGTTGTTTTTTCTTTCTCATGGTTTTTCCTTTTTGTTCTGATTCTTCTTTCACAACATGACTAATGTGGAAATATGTTTAATATGATTTTACATGTATAGCCTATATAAAATTGCATGCTATCTTGGGGAGCAGGGAGGAAGAAAATTTAGAACTAAAAATCTTAGAAATGTGGATGTTGAAAACTAAAAATAAATAAATAAATAAATATTTTTAAAAATTTATTTTGCATTCATTTACTCTGAATCAATGATTTACTATGTCATATTGGATAACTCAACTCCCATGCCTCAGTTTCTCTATCTGTAAAATGGAGAGAATTATCTATATACCTATCTTATAGGATTGTTGTGGGGATCAAAAGAGATAACATTTTTAGAATGCTTTGTACATTTTAAAGTAGTACATATAAGTAATTTATTATTCTATCCCAATTACCTTCCCCTTTCTTTTCTTCCTTCCTCCTCTTCTTCTTTGATCCAGGTCAACCTGATAGTTCACATCCTATCCCCCATTCCTTCAACCTTCCAGTACATTCAAGAAATAAACACATGATGCTAGTAAAAAGGAGAGACATTAAAATATCCAGCAGAGGTAAAGCTGGTGCCTCAGTCAATCAACATGCATTTATTAAGCACCATCTATCTACTAGGCACTGTGGTAAAGTCTGAGGCTACAAAGACATGCAAAAACAGTTGTTGCCTCCAAGGAACTCATATTCCAATTGGGAAGATAACATGAAAAAACTGGGTACACTTTCCCCAATCCAAATAGCTCGATCTGGAATGGCTTGGCAAAGTTCCTATTGGATTATTTCTTCAAAGTCATTGCCTGCCTAATTATCTTTGTTTCTATCCAAGTGCCTAATACAGTGTGTTACAAATAGTACACATTTAATAAGTGTTTATCAAATCAAATTAAAAACTACGATAGCTATGTATTTTTATGGTTAATAATGGCCTGGCGACCGCCCTAGTATCATTCCCATTTCTCATCACGGGTTATCAATCTAACTCCTTATTTCATACACTTTTTTTCCCCTCCTATAGAAAGGAAAGGAAAACTATGAGTCACACAAAAGAGAAATCCATCTCTAAAGAACAAGTTGATTCTAAGTGGAAAATGAATGTTTAAATCCTCAAGTATTGTTTTCTGGACCTCTGGAATAAAAACCATTGTTAAGACGTGTTAGTGCTACCCACATGTGCCAAAATGGCTCATTCTGAGGTTGCTGATCTGTTGCTCACTGACGAAGAGAGGCTAGTACATCAGGGCAGACTAAGGAAAGGATGAGAGCCAGATAGATATGTTATCTTGAAGCTTTAACCACTGATTTCTTCAGTGTTAATAGTAAGCATATATAATTTAATGATGTACTCTTTCACATCACTGGTACAATGATTGCCAAAAGATTAAGTAAATAATTAATTCATTCACTACTGAGTACATACTCCAAAGCAGCTAAATGGCAAAGAGGACAGAGTGCTAGACCTGGGTTAGGAGGACCTCCCTTCAATCCTGCTTCCCATCTAACTTGCTATGCCATCCCAGGCAAGTCACCTAAACTCCCTCAGGCTCAGTTTCCTCATCTGTCATATGGGGACAATAATAGCACTTTCATCACAAGGTTATGAGATAATAAAGTAATAAATAATAATTGAGATAATAAAGTAGTTTGCAAACCTTAAAGTGTTATAAAATGTTAGTTATTAGGCATTATAGCTAGGCACATGATCACAAAGTACTCTGACTATGGAATAGCATATACATGTCAATAAAAGGCAGACAAAAGAATAAGTTTGTGAACACTGTCAACCGTATGGGAAGGACCATGTGAAAATAGGTGGTCTTAGATATTTAGAGTGCACATCTCTCCAAAATTACTTCCCTCAGAGACTGGGATTCTGATTTGAAAATAAAAAAAACAGTAAGAATTTAATATAGAGAGATTTGGTTATGTTGGACATCCACGGTCTACCATCTACATCTAAGAACTACAGTCAGGAATGCTGATAGACCTGGGATGTGGGTAACCAGTTGCTAGACATCCATTTTTTAAAAAAATAATTGTTGTTGTTTTCAGTCACATCCAACACTTTGGGACCCCATTTGGGATCTTCTTGGCAAAGATACTAGAGTGGTTTCCCATTTCCTTCTCTAGTTCATTTTACAGAGGAGGAAACTGAAGCAAAGAGGGTTAAGTGACTTGCCTAGGGTCACACAACTAGTAGTCTGAGGCCATTTTTGAACTCAGGGAGATGAGTCTGCCTGACTCTAGGCCTGGCACTCTATCTACTGCACCATCTAGCTGCCCTTTTTCATAGTTACTTGGTAGTAATAAAAAGTCAGTGAGCTGACCAGGGCCCTAGACTAATCTCCTTTATTCCCATCATCACCTCTATAATAAGACTTAACATCTACAAAGAGACAATGATTTCATAGTTGGTCATTTCATTGATTAGAGTTGTTAAGTCACTCAAAGCTGTCTTCACAGTGTGATTGTTACTGTTTAAATTCTCCTGGTTTTACCTTCACTCTTCATCAGTTCATACAAATCTTCTCAGGTGTCTCTGAAACTGTTTCTTCTTTTCTTACAGTACAATAGTCTTCCATCACATTCACATATGATAATTTGTTCAGCCTTTCCCTCATTGATAGATAGCCACTTAGCTTCTAATTCTTATTTGGGAGGAGGGTGTAGAGAAACTAAGAGCTTGTTAATTGAAAAATGTGCTTAAAAAGAAATAGTGCTTTCTTTTTTTGGGGACAAATAACTTACTGCTGATACCAGTAAAAGTAATACATCCATACAAAACACAAATAATAAATTATGTTTAATAATAGCAGCCATAATTCCACTGTTAGGTGAAAATAGGGTTGTAAAGTTTCAGAACTGCAAAGTTGGAAAGGATCCCAAAGGCTATCCCCACTCAAAGCATGAATCATATCTACGAAATGGTGCTTCGATTTTTGCTTGAAAGTCCTGGGTGATGGGGAACTCAGGAACTTTTGAGCCTGTTCTATATTTGAACAGCCCTTACAGCTGAGTTCTTTCTCATTTTGAGCCAACGCCTTCTTCCCTGCAATTTCCACTTATTTGTTCCTTTGGGCCCAAGCAGACAAAGCCTACCTAATCCCTTTTCCATATGACATCCTTTTAACTATTTGAAGACAACAATCATATATCACACAGTCTTTTCTCCCATAGGCTAAATCTCCCAAGTTCCTTCAACCTTCAAAAAATGCTAAATATGTTTTTTGGGGCTTTTTTTTTGAGACTGCCAACAGAGAACACACAACTAGATAACAGCAAAGATATTACTAGACTAGAAACCATGAAAGCTGGGTTTTAGTCCTACCACTGACATTAACTAACCTTGTCACCTTCCTCTTCTGTAAAATAAATGCACTGAACCTACAAGATTTTTAAGCTCTCTTCCCGGCTCCTACATGGCTCAAAGTATAGAGTACTGGACTTGGAGTCAGGAAGACCTGAGAATCCAGTCTCAGATACATACAAAGTGAAGTCACTGAACCTCTGCCTCAGTTTCTTCATCTGTAAAGTGAGAATAATAATAGCATCTACCTCCTAGGATTTTCGTGAAGATTAAATGAGATATTTGTTAAATGTAAACTTTAAAGTACTACAGAAATACTAGCTATTCATTATCACTATTATTATCATTAATTAATCCAGTGCTAATATCCTGTAATGCCATGAAAAGTCAGGCTATTTCTGAGATACTCCCCATAGGTCAAGAAAATGCTGATCTCACTGGACAGAGGAAAGGATTTGGTTTCTAAAAGAAACTGTTGTGGTAAATATTTTTGATAATCTGGATATATGCTGATGTGGAAAGCTACCTACAGTAAATAGATATTTGGCTAGTAGTTTTCTTGTTTATAGTGGCCCTGAAAAGGCAGAACCAGAACATATATCTAGTCAAACTTAAGGTGAAAAATTAGAAATAATCCCAACAGGTCAATTTTATTTACTTATTTACCAACTTATTAATTGATTGCCCAGGAGAAGGATGTGTTTCAGGTTCCCTGGGGCTATTTCCATTTCCTGAGCAGCTCAATAATCTGGGCACTAGACTTTATACTAATGCAGCCTGCTATTAACACAATCTAAGCTTGATACCTCACTGAGGTTTAGAGACCCTGGGTTGTGGAAGGCTCTAATTTTGCTGTTCTTGTAGAGTTGTTTCAGTAGTGTCCAACTCTCCATTACCCTATTTGGGGTTTTCTTGGAAAAGATACTAGTGGTTTGCCGTTTCCTTCTCTAGTTCATTTTACAGATGAGGCAACCGAGGCAAACAGGGTTAAGTGACTTGCCCAGGGTCACATGGCCAGTAACTGTCTGAGTCTGGATTTGAACTCAGGTCTTCCTGACTCCAGGGCCAGAGCTCTATCCACTTTGCCTGCTATGCGAGGACTAGCCATGCAGAAGTCAGGGAGGTTCAGCCATAATAACTAATGAAGACCTTCTACAAAGGTATATCTGCAGTGGAAGAAGAAATTTCCATTTCCAGTGAAATCATGAATTCTAGAAATACTTGTTTAGAGTGAATAATGAGTATGGCAGAAGTTGGGCATAGCCCAATGTCTTATAGTATATACCAAAATAAAATCCAAATGGGTACATGATTTAGATATAAAGGCTGATACTGTAAGCAAATTAGGAGAGCAAGGAATAGTTTATCTGTCAGATTTATGGAGAATGGAGGAATTTATGACCAAACGAGAGATAGAAAACATTGAGAAATGCAAAATGGATAATTTTGATTATATTAAATTGAAAAGTTTTTGCACAAACAAAGCCAATACAACCAAGATAAGAAGAGAAGGAGAAAACTGGAAAAGAATTTTTACAACCAGTGTCTCTGATAAAGGCCTCATTTCTAAAATATATGGAGAACTGAGTCAAATATATAAGAATACAAGTCATGCTCCAATTGATAAATGGTCAAAGGATATGAACAGGCAGTTTTCAGAGGAAGAAATTAAAACTATAGTCATGTGAAAAAATGCTCTAGAGTGAATAATGAATCCTTGAAGTATCTGAATACTCGAACTATTCAAAGTTGTAATCATGTAAAATGTGGTAATTGGTTCTACGCCAATGGAAATATACAGAACACAAGTAATGCCATCAGGAGATTTTATTCGCACTAATAGGGACCTAGCTGTCCTGCAGTGACCCTGCCACTTAGTACTGTGTGACTTTGGGCAAGTCACTTAACTTCTGTGTTTCAGTCTCTCATCTGTAGAATGAGTTAGATTACATGACCTCTAAGGTCCACTGAGCTCTATGTCCATGATCCTGTGATCAATCAAAAAAGCATTTATTACTTACTATGTGTCAGATAAAGTGAAACATTCTCTGCCATCAAGTTGTTTATATTCTAATGAGGGAAACAGCATGTAAAAATGATGATGATAACTTTTATTTACATAACACTTACTATGTGCCAGGCATTGAGCTAAGCACTTTACAAATATTATCTCATTTGATCCTTGAAACAACCCTTGGATGTAAATGCTATTATTATCATGCCCATTTTACAGTTGAAGAAACTGAGGCAAACAAAGGTTAAGGGACTTGCCTAGGGTCACACAGCTACTTAGTGTTTGAGGCTAGATTTAAACTGATTCTATCCACTATACCTTTTAGTTACCCTAATATGTATACACACAAGCATATATACTACATATACACATACACATAGAGTATGTGTGAGTGTGTATGCATGTGTGAAGTATATGTGTATCAGTATATGTGTGTGTATGTGTGTGTGTGTGTGTGTGTATACACAAGGCAGGAATCAGGAAGATTCCTCTTCCTGAGTTCAAATCTGACCTCGGATAGTTACTAGCTGGGTGACCCTGGGCAAGTCACTTAACCTCTGTTTGCCTCAGTTCCTTATGCATACCATGAGCTGGAGAAGAAAACGGCAAACCATTCCAGTATCTTTGCCAAGAAAACCCCAAATGGGGTCATGAAGAGTCAGACAGGACTGAAAAACTGGAAAAAAAATACATCCACACACATACATACATACATACACACATATATACACATACATATATACCAATATATTTATATTAAAAAATTTTTTAAAGCACACTCAGGGTCACTTGTGACTCAGAGACTAAAATACTTCTTAAAATAGTTGTTTGAAATATTTTTCTGAATTTTGAATTTGCAAACACCAGCTCTTATCCTGAGATGTTAAGCTAGACATTTTAGAAAAGCTATACTTTCCGTAAGAAGTAAATGTATTTTAGAAAATAAAGAAGGCTTTAGAAAATAAAGCCTTCAATTTTGAAAATGACCTGAGATATTTCCAAGTCAGTCATTCCTGATACCATGCTAAATCCATATCTTAAAATGCATGTGAGGGATTTGGCATAAGATGCTTATTAACAGAAGTGTACGTTTTTCACTCTTATAGAAAAAAAGAGTAATGAGAGCACTGGTTTGTGGTAATAGCCCTCTCTGGAAGTGCTATAACTTTATTTCACACTCCTAATTAAAAAAAAACCCCAGATACTCTGGTACACTCCCCCAGTATGACTTTCATGAACTTCCTTACAGGATCACTGTTCTCTTCCCCCTTTCACATACCAATCACATACCAGTCACTCCCCCTTTCACTTTTACCATCTTCTCCACAGCCCACGCACCTCTGATTCAATGATCTTTCCTCTATGTTCCAGGACCCTAGAAAGGGTCTAATTCCTTGTTACCTCCTCTCCCCTCACCTGCATGTGGTACCTTTTCTTTTATTTAAAGATAAAGTCACATAATTGAACACTATTCACATTGGAATGACATTCTTATAGACTATACAATAAGGAAGCCACTTAACCTCAGTGCCTCAGTTTCTCTGCCTTACTTGCTACTTATCTTACCATCTGGGCAAAATGAAATAAATCCTAAAATTAATAGACCCCTAGATCAAGGTGCTGTATGAATAGTTGGTTTCATTGATAAAAAAAAATAAGTTTATGCTGAATTTCTAGAAGAATATAGCAATAGAAACAACTTATTATTTATCATACAAAAGAGAATAGGATAGTTGGATTTTCTGGTATTCATTCATACTGAACCTGTTGCCATTGAATGCATGAAGTTACATTTTTTCAAGGGTTAATTTTCCTATACATCTTAGTCTGCAATTTAGGCCTTGCTTTCCAAGCTAATCTGTAGCCAATGCACTCTTCACTGGTTGGCCAGTACAGTTTTGATTTCCATGAGTCTCCAAATATTGACTCCAATTAAATTAACAGTAGCTATTTAACCACCCAGGACCTAATAGTTTCAAATCTATTTGTCACAGCACCCTCATTCATGCTGAGTACTTAAACAAACTGAAACTACATTCTCAGCAAAATGATTCTATTTGCCAACAGCAGTTAATGCACCACAAGTGGCTCTCCTCTCCACATTACAGTCTGCAACAGATGACTGACACTTTGGGAATCATGATCAGAACCCTTCTGCTTTCAGTTTTTATCTCCTGGCCCAGCATGAATCACACACAAATGTACGGTGAGCCAAAAAACATTTTTTTATGAATGAACTTGAGGTAATTCTAAAAAGAACAAGCTATAGACATTAAAATGAATTTGTTATTTTTAGACATCTTGTTATACATTTTCTAAACTACCTAAACCTAAGTGGTGTTTATTAACTGCAATGGATAGATTACAGAATCTCAATTCTTGCCACATCTTTCCAGAGATAATGCTGATTCCATCACGTTAATTTAGCAATCTGTCCTGTAGTCACCATGACTGAAGCTCTCCCTCACAACCAGGTCAGTTTTGGAAGACAAGAGGATTAGGAATATTAGATAGTGAGTAAGAAAAACCTGCATCACTCCTTTGCACTTAAAAGAGTTCCCTTCTTATTCAGCCCCTCTACCACCCAACTATGAGACAGCACAGCAAAAGCCATTTATTCCCCAAATGAACCACCAGGCCATCACCACTGAGAATCTAAGATTTAAAAATGGGCATGCTCCAATCTTCTGTGGAGCTCTGTTTAAAATCTGGGAAGCTACAAACCTAAATAAGCTGGAAACAATAGCAGCTTTCTCTCTCTGAATGCTCCATTAATAAAAAATGAAAAAGCCTCATCCATTCATAGCGGGGTCAGAAGAGTCTTTTAAGGGCACTAGATCACATTTCTTTGAATGCCGGTTTGCTTGAGAGGCAGCATGGTTGTATCATTCAGAGCCGGTATGTATAGCAGCAAGTGACTGCCAGATCTATTCTTAGAACAGCCTTCCCTTGGAAATTTTGCAAAAGATGCTTGAATCTACTAGGCAGTTGCTCCACTAACAAGGTAATGAAGAAAGGAAATGAGTTTCTGTATACACACAGACTGTACGCACAGCTTTATAAGTAGATGACTAAGCAGGCTTTTCTAAATTTAATATGTAGGAACTTTTTGGGTGTGGGTTGCCCACAAAAGAATCATTTTGCCTGGATGCAAACAAAATAGAGGTGGTTTCCAGTCTTCCTTCTTTTCTTCTCTCTAACCTCTTTTCTTCCTTCTCCCCAACCTTTGCAGTACCCTTTTTCTCTGCATTAAACTTGCAGCAGCCATTTGAAATGTAAAAGAACAGTCCATCCTTAGCAGTCATAGGAAGCCGGCTAGCAGCCTGCTCGGCTGCAGTCGTCTCCACCCTGCCCCCCTCTCACCCACTAAGGATGATAAGACTCTTGTTCACTCTTCTGACACTTCCACAGAAGGCTCAAAAAAAAAAAAAGCACCCTACACAATTCAGCCTGCAGCTATTTTGTGTGTGAAATTCGGATTTTGCAGGAGCCTTCCTAATGCCCGGAAGGTGGGAGGGGGTGACAGGAGGGAGAGCAGTATATTTCTCACGTGGAGTTAACATTTTAAAAATCTCTCACATGCTGAGAAACAAAATGTTTGAGACCTCAGGAGATACGGTATTTTATGCTTTTTTTTTTTTTGGTTAAATTAGTCCAGCATTTTACAATGGAAAGAGAACTGCTGCATGATCCGCCGCCTCACTGCAATCACTACTGGAAAACAAAGAAACATTACCTTTTTGCTTCTCACTTCCCGAGGAGCAGGGGAACTTCAGTTTTTAACCCAATTATCCACAGGCAGCGGCATCCCCTTAAATCCCGATGCAGCAGGCCCTCGGCCTAACAGGCAGCATCCATTGCTCTGAATCCGTGGTTTGGTAGGATTCAGGCCTGGCCCTTCCTTTGCCTCTCTCGGACCGGTGGCCGCGCGCGCTCTCTGCAAGGAGCTGCTCCTCTCTCTCCAATCCTACCACATCCCATGTCCCCACTAACGGTTTTTCACACAGACACTGGCTGCCGTCCAGAGTGCACCACAGCCATCTCTATTCCCGACAGCTTGGGGAGGGGGGCGGGTCAGAAGAGAGGTAAGCCCCCCCCTCAGCTTGCAACCTGGTAAGGAGCTCGCGCGAAGGCACCGGCACTGGCACCAGCAGGCAGGACACCCAGCCTGTCTGTGAGATGCAGGAGCAGCTGCTGTCCAATCACCCTTGACACGGGCCTTACACGTTCCGGGAGTCCCTATTCTGATTTTTCCTTCTCCTCCTCCTCCTGCAACGGCTCACGTGCAGACAAAAACACACTTCGAACCAGAGGACGAGTGGCCGGGGGAGGGGGAAGAGGAGAGGAGAGAGCAGGGGAAGGGGTGTGTGTGCGGTGGGGCAGCCTCCAGGCCCTGACGCGGCTAGGTCATGTGAAAGGCAGGGACCCTGGAGCACAGACAGCGGGAGAGCGAGTTCAGCTGGAGCGCGGTGGGTCGGGCTCTGCCTCCCTCGCAGCGGGGTGGCTAACTAGTGCCCAGACCTGAGAGAGGCGGTGAAAACCGGGGAGAGCCAGCAGGGCCCCCTCCTTTGTGTTCCTTCCTCCCTTTAAAAAGGGAGGGAGGGGGCGCGAGGGAAAGCAGCCCCAGAGATTGTTAATCTTTCAATTTCCTCTCGACAGCATATGCAATCAAGGCAAAGTTATGTCTTGAATTATGCTGGTGAGCAGGGAAGCACTGTGCTGAGTCGGGGAAAATTCCTCCCCGGTAAAGAGAGAGAGGGAGAGAGAGAAAGTGTGTGTGTGTGTGTGTGTGTGTGTGTGTGTGTGTAAAGAGAGAGAGGGAGAGAGAGAAAGTGTGTGTGTGTGTGTGTATGTGGCGGGAGGGCTGAGAAGAGGAAGCCAACTAGAGAGGGGCCAGCTCCTCAAAATGAAACTCCAAATTTCCCCCAAGGAAAACCCAGCGGTCAGGGGCAAGCTCCCTCTCTCCAGTCTTGGCGGTCAGCCAGGCAGCAACCTTGGCCAAAGGTGTGGTGGCCCTGCTTCATCTTATTTTGATGCCCTTGAATTTTACTCTCCCTTCAACTCTTTAGAAATGGGAATTCCTGTGAGCTAACCAATCACTACTGACTGGGCTCTAGTCTAGTATTTTACAATTACCAAGGCACGGCTTTTCCGCGGGAGAGTTCCATTTCAACAGACCTGGGGGAGGATGGAGACAGAACCCGCTAGTTCTTAACCCCCCAAAAAACCAAACCAAACCCAGAGTATATTATTATTCATAATAGTAACTCCACCCACATTGTATTTCTAGAGCTCTTATGCTGGAGGAGCTCAATTTCCCAGACATACATTTTCTCTTTAATTGCCAGAATACCCTGGGGAAAATAAGGGAGGAGGCAGGAATTATCACCCTCTTTTTCATGGATATTGAAATTCCGTCTGCCTAGGTCAAGAATAGAAGCTCACGCATCCCCCTGACTCTATCCAACCAAACCACAGCTGCGTCTTTAAGCGCTTTTCTTCACCCTATTATATTAATGCCCCCACAGACAAAGGAAGCACTACCAGATCTGGCATTACAATTGTCCAGGTCACTGTCGGGCAGCGAAGACATCCTAAACTCCAGCATCCAAAGAAGTCACCTCTCAAGGTAATGAACTCACCCCGTGACGTGTTTGTAGTTAACTCTTTGCAGAAAGATCTCCAGGAAAAGTTCATATTTTCTCTTAACAAATGCTGTTGTTGCAGAAGGAGATTAAAACCAGAATCATCAGCTGCACTTGTTATTATTTGGGTTTTACAATAAAAAAATAGTTCATCCAGACCCATTTTTTCATTTTATGTGAGGGGACTGATTCAAGTTGTGACTTGTCCAAGGTCATGCTGGTAAAACGGAGCTGAACAGATCCTCTGACTACAAATTCTAGTACTCTTTACTATGCACTCTATGATTTGATTGTATAAGGTCAATCTGAAACTATAGGCATTATAGTGTAGGGTAGACAATCTGTCCCAGAGTCACGAAGACCTGGATTCAAGATTAACTTCCAACAGGAACTGGGTGTGTGACTCAGGGAAAGTCACTTTATCCCCAAATGCCTCCGGGCACTTCTTTTAAGACTATAAATTACTGAGCTGTTGTCAATCTACTATGATTGAGGGAGTCTCCCCATCAGGTGGCTTTCTACACTGACTAAATAATGGGTCTGGTTAAAAAAAATATATGTATACACACATATGTAATATACACACACATAAGTATATGCAAATTTTTATATCTATAATATACGTGTAATCTAAATTTCCCCTGTTCCTTGGGAAGTAAGAAACAAAAAGGTAAAGTTTCTTTGCCTTCTAGTAGCAACTGCAAATTTGTGTAGTAACAAACCATTAATGAGGTCTCTATTGTACTCCTACTGATCCATGATTATTCTCTCCTGCCAAACCCTCCTGTTAAAACTGAAGAATATTTCTGAGTCTTCTTTGCACAAAGGACATTCAAAGGCAATCCTTTTGACTTTTTGGAAGTAAATTAAGCCTTTAGAAAAACCCAAAACACAGAAACATTTCCCACAGTTTTTAGGACATAGCCCTCAATAGGAGGATATCATGCTACTGCTTGTCACATACCATGACTGAGAATTTACAACTATATTTTCACACGATGACTCCAACATGCTCAACCTCTTAAAAGTAATGCTAATAAAAGGTACCAGATTCATAACTCTCCTAATTGTCACCTGTACTGGGGGGGGGGGGAAGGTGGATGGTAATTAGCAAATGATGTTTGTACTATGACTTTTTAGGGTTGTTGGTAGGAAAAAGGTGGCATAGTTGTATTTGTTTATTTTCTCTCTCTATCTTGTTATCAAAGGTAATCACTCTAGTGATAGATCTATCCATTTCTTGGCATATCCTCATTTCTTAAAAAAAAAAATCAGCAGAATTCTATAGATCTCATTTACCTAGATTTTAGCAAACATTTAGCAAAATTTCTCTTGCTATTATTGAAGATGGGATGGAGAGAGATAGGCTAGGTGATAAGTAGAGTTGGAGCTACTTAATTCACTAAGACTTAGGTTCTGAGTTAAAAGAGAGCTCAGAGGTCATCTAACTCAAACTATAACTTAAAAAAAAATGGTTCCCACTACAATATGTCAAATAAGTAGACATCTAGGTTGTTTTTTTTTAAGACCTCATGTTCACCTCAAGAGAAAGAACTGATAAATAGAAGTATGAATAATATGCTTTTACATAAGTAGATATTATATTCATGTTACATGGTGGCCTTCTCTAATGCAGAGTAGAGAGGGAGGGAGACAGTATGGAACTTTTAAAATGGAACAAAAAAATTAAAAATTTTTTTAAAAAATGACCTCATGTGAGGGAGGGACACCCACTATCTTGTGATTCAGGCTATTCAACTTTTGGATAATTATTAGAAAATTATGTATTACATAAAATTAAATTCATATCCAAAATTTTTCCCCATTGCTCCTAGTTCTTTCTTTTGTGATCAAGCAGGGCAAGGCCAATCCCTCTTCTGTGTGGCAGTCCTTCAAATGCTTGAATATAGTTTGACAATACTTTCCTCTCCCCAAGACTTCTTTTCTCCTTTTCACTAATGGTTGGATGTCAACTTGGAAGAAGGTCTCTAGTGCTGAGTACTACAAGGATGATTGGTTAGGAGGCTATCAACATAGTCTAAATAAAAAGAAATAAAATCCTGACTTAGGGTGGTGTCAATGCTAGAGAGGAGGGGACAGGTGCAAGAAATATCCTGAGTTGACAATCAACCTGATTTGGTAATTGATTGGACATGTGTTGGGAAGTTGGAGGTGGGGGGAGAGGTGGAATCACAGTGAAAGGTAGCCATCAAAGATGACTCCAAAACCTGGGCAATTGGAAAGATCATGATACTATAGAGAGTTTAGGAAGAAAGGTATTAAGAGTATATGTAAGAATATATAGATTTCAGTTACCTATATATTACATCTGAAGATTTTATAGACCAGCTAGGTTTTTACAATATCTACTCAAGCAGTTGGAAATATGGGTCTGGAGCGCTGCAGAGATTGGGGTGGAGATAAAGATTTGGAAGTCATTGGCATAGAGCTCATAATTAAAGTCGTAAGAATGGATCAGATCATGAAAGGAGAAAAAGGCAAGAAAGACAACACAACTCTTAGAAACACCCATATTTAATGAATGAGAAGACAACAAGGCATCATTAAAGAAGACCAAAAAAGAACAGAGAGATAGGAATGAAACCACAGGGACTTAGTATTATGAAAATTAAAGCAGAAATGGAAGCCAGAAGGATAAACTTTTAAAAAAATTTTTCTATATCAGTCATGAAGGGAATGTGAGCTGAAGCACTTTAATCACAACCTCACACACACAAGAATTCTACATTTTCAAGTTTCCTAAGAGAGAGTTAAAATTATACCTGGAGAATGTGAACAGATCACTTTATATCTGTGCCTAAAAATTGTGTTATGTTTTATTTTTCTGTTTGAAATCACAATTTACAGTTTCAACCAATGGCAACAAAAAGCAAGGATGAGTCTTTTAGCAATAGACAAGAATCAGGTGAAGTATCACAATCTAATAAATAAATTAGAGGTCTTTGGGATAATGTGGAAAATATTAAGTATCATATCATAGAATTGTTAAACACTGCAAATATTCTCAAATACCTTACCCAGAAGATAATCTCAATCAATTTGCTCAGGAGTATCCAATTTAGTTGTCAAAATTTGGCATAATTTTCCAAGAAACTCATTCATTAATTTCTACTATGATTTCTTGACATCTATGAAACTTCTGGCCAATGGACAGTAATCAGTTAATTAATAAGTACTGAGGTTGGTCAAATATTAATCTCTTATTTACATTCAGTTGGTAGTCTGGTGTGTCTGTTCTCTTCTATTTATTTGTTTCTCTATATTCTTTTTTGCCCAATACCGGAGAGCTGCGATGATTACTGTTTTCTAATATGTTTCAAAGTTAGGGACTGCAAGACTTCCCTCATCAACTTTCTTTACAGTAACTCTTAAAATTCTTGCCTGCTTGTTTTTCCATATAAATTTCATTATAATTTTGTGTAGTTCTATGCAAAAGCCTGTTGTTGCTTTGGATGGTTTTGTATTAAATAATACAATAATTTTGGAAGTCTTACCATTAATCAGATCTATCAATGAGTGTTGAATATCCCTCCAGTAATATATCCATCGGTATATCCTTTTTTATTTTAGTCATTACAGTTTTATAGTTCTATAGATTCTATGAATTTCTGGGTAGATTAACTCCCAAGGATTTCATAACTTTTGTTGTTATTATAAATTGGTACTCTTAAAATTTTGGTGGGGTCATTACTAGTAAATTATAATGCATATGATTTTGTGGGTTAATCTCGTATCTTTCATCTTTGCTGAACTCATTTATATTGTCTTTATTAAGTTTTTGTTTGAAGCAGCTGGATTTTGCAGACATATTATCATGTCATCTGACAATCATGATGGGAATTCCATAATTTTAGATTTGAAAGAGACTTCAGATTCCATTTATTCTAACCCATGCCAGATAAGGAATCTCCATTACAACATAGTCCCAAGTGGTTATCCAATCTCTGCCTGAAGACTTCCAATGAAGGAGAAATCACCACCTCCAGAGCTAAGTTTTTCCTGACATCAAACCAAAAGTTGTCTCTGAAACTTTCCCCCTGGTTTCCATTCCTGCTTTTTCTCATTGAGACCAAAGAGAACAAGTTTAATCCTTAATCCACATGACAACTCTTCAGATACTTGAAGACAGCTACCAATATCCCCCCTTGAATCTTTTCTTCTCCAGGGTACCCACTCTCCCACTCTCCCTCACCACTCCGCCCCAACCTTCCTTCATTCAATTTTTATACCACATTGAATCTAGGTCCTTCAATGTCCTGGACTGAGTTTTCTTGGGTGTGTTCTTTTATTTGTCAATTTTTTTTCCTCCTGAACTGTGGTGCATTACTGAACACACTGGTCTAGATGTGATCTGACCAGGAAAAAAAATACAGTGAGATAATCACCTCCTTACTCCTGGAAGCCTTTCTTGTTCATTGTGTTTCAAGACTATACTAGTTTCTTTAACTGGTTTATCACTTTGCTTAGTCATACTAAGCTTGTAATCTGTTGATAACCTCATCTTCATTTCTATTGTTTATCTTTCTAAAATCTTTTCCCTGTCTTATTGCAATTGCTAAAATTTCTTGAACTACATTAAGCAAAAATTATTAAAGTGTATATCCTTACTTCATACTTATTTATATTTAGTAGGAATGCTTCTAATGTTTTTCCACTGCATATTGTTTGGGCTTTAGGCTTAAGATAGATGTTTTTAATGTGTTAAGGAAAAATCTTTCTATGTTCTTTTTAGTATTTTTATCATGAATGAATATTGAATTTTATTAAAGACTTTTTTTGCATCTATTGATGGATAGTTTTTAAAAAAAACTTTTGGTTTATATGTTTCATGATATTCATAATCTTTCTGATATTAAGTTAGTTTTTATGCTTGATATAAACAAATACTTCTTGATCATTATAAATTATTTTCTTGATTATTGCTAGAGTCTGTGGGCTAGTATTTCATTTAGTATTTTTGCATATGTATTTCATTAGTGAAATTGATCTATAATTTTTAAATATTATCTTCACCTGGTTCTAAAACCCATACCGCATTTGCCTCATAAAAGGATTTGTGCTGTGCAATCTTTTTCTGTCCTGATGAATAATCTATGTATCACTTATTCTTGGAAAGTTCCAAAGACTTTTGTTGTGAAAAATTCTGGACAAGTTTATTTTTCAAACTGAATAATCCTCTGATAATTCATTTTTTCCTTCCCCTAAGATAGACTATTCAAATTATTCCTTACTGTTTGACAAATTTTTATAAAATAAAACTGGTGAAAGCATTCATTATTTAACAAATATACTTTGGAAAATTGGTTTTTGCAGGAAAGGGATTTGTATCTTCATTGTAAAGCATACCCTAGTGAATTCCAGAAACAAATATTAAACAAATCAAAAAGAAAAACATATTCGAGAAAAGACAAACAGAACCAAATGGAATAGAATATTTCAACTGTGGATTTTTAAAAATTCAGCAAATGAAAGATATACTTGATTACATTTAAAAATTATATAACTAAAAATATATCTTCTCATTTTTGGGAAAGCTACCTTCAATGGCAGTCTACTAGTATAGCATAGTAGAATTACTTTTAGACTTGGAGTTGAGAACCAAGTTGTAATCCCACCTGTTACTAGCTTGTGACCGTGGACAAATCGCATTACTTCTCAAAGCTTTGGTTTCCATTTGCAAGATGGAAATAATCATATTTTATCATCTTCCTTACAAAGTTATTGTGAAGAAAGCACTTTGCTAGCCTTAAAATGCTAAATAATGTGACTTAGTATCACTGCTTTTGTGGAAAATAGTAATAGAAAAGTATTTTTATTTTAGACTATATATATATGTGCATGTTTGATTCTGCCACAACTAAATTACATGGATTAATTTTGTATATAAAAGTTTTAAAAGTCTGATCAATTAAACCTACCCAGACATTTCTATTTGCAACTCAAAAGTGATCCATTATACATATCCAGAAACTGTTACTTCATAGTACCTTTATGTTGATTCTGGCAAGGTGATAAACTGAGTGTTGTATCCAGGCTTCTGTATACCCTAACTGTGTATGTGTGTGTATGATTTTTAAAACCTCTTTCACACATACTAGGCACTTTCTCTGTAAACTGTCATGTAGTCTCTGTACATAGTAGGTATGTAATGAATGTTTATTCCATTGAATTCTATTAAAAATGTTGATTTCTTTTTTTTTTGGAGGGGGAATGCCGGGCAATTGAGGGTTAAGTGACTTGCCCAAGGTCACACATCTAGTAAGTGTATCAAGGGTCTGAGGCTGGATTTGAACTCAGAACCTTCTGACTGCGCCACCTAGCTGCCCCAACAATGTTTATTTTTAATATCTCATTTTAATGGATTTCTTTTGTTCATATCACCTTCATTCGTGAATATATACCTTCTCCTATATCCCCTGACATCTATCCCTTGTAACAAGGATTTTAAAAAGGGAAGAAAAACGAGCAGTTCAGTAAAATTATTCAATGTGTTGTGTCTGACAGCATGTGCGATGTTCCAAACTAATAGTCCCTCCTCCCATCCCTGTAAACAGAAGAGAGAGGTACATGGAGAAATCTTCATTAATTGGCATTTTTCTACTTTATCAGTATTATGATAATTCATGTTCATAATTATGACATTGAGGAAATGAAAGACCCCAAAATGCCTACTGAGTCAATTATCATAAGGTTAAATTATGTTCATTTTAGTTACATATTTCTAATTTCTTACAAAATTGGCAATCCATATCAGGGACAAACATACAGCTTTCTTCAGACCATATAATTTGATTAAGCAGAATACTACAATCCATGACCATGTCAGATAACAAAGAGTTTAAACTATGGTTTTAAAGTTATATATCTCAATACTATTCCAAAGAGCAGTTAAGAAGGAAAAAAGAAAATGTTATAATTGGATCTTCATTTTTTAAATAAAGAAACTAAACTTCGTGAAAATAAGGTTATATCAAAAGCTAATGATCCTTTTGAAAAGGGAAAGCAGATCTCTTATCTGCAGCAGTCCCATTTGACCACAGGGCCTTTCCTTAGGTATTTCCCTAAAAAATTCCAAATCAACACAGGGATTTTTTTTCTATCCTAGTTGAGTTGTTAAATGATAAAACGGAAATCCATTAATTCCTATATTAAAAGATTTTAGAACGTTAAAATGTTACTTTTGAAGGGTTTTAGCAAAGGCCTTATTCTTTTTATAGAAACAAGTGTACATTTAGTTTTGTTTTATCACTTAAAAAAATAAATGTATGAATGAACAATTGTATTTGCGTAACTAAACCAACTCAGCTAATTAAAAACACAGTAGAAGGATCAGTGATTTTGCAAACAATTTGGACAGATCCATTCAAGTTATTAATAAATAAATGGTTCCTTCTACCCTTTCCCAATCTCTTCTTCCTCTGGGGCCCTAAACCCTCTGATCCGGTAGACTATTATTAGCTCTTTGAGGGCAGGGAAGTTTCCTCCCCCACTCCCACCCTTGCCCTTTTGAGGATGGTTTTTGTCCCCCCACTCCCACCCTTGCACAGTCTTGCACACAGTAGGCACTTAATAAATTAACTAATAACAAAACCCCAAATTCTACTTGCTCTGGAAAAACAAACAAATCCCACAACCAAAACCCTAAGAAAATGATGCTATGTTTTATAAACAAACTCTGGAATAATTATGAAGTTGAATTTCCAAAGTGAAAGTAGATGTAACTTGACTTAAAGACTCTGGATGTTTAATAAAAATCATACTTGATTTTTAAATTAATATGTAATATTAGCTAGGTAGCACAGTGTATAGAGTGCTGAAGTTGGAGTCAGGAAGACTAATCTTCCTGAGTTCTAATCTGGCCTCAGATGCTTACTGAGGGGGTACAGGCTCTGGGAATCCCCTTGAACTCTCTTTGAGTCTTTCCACTTGGTGAGGTGTTTTCCTGAGGCCATAAACCTTTCATTATTGCAAGGCCCAAATCTCTAGGTTACTCTTAACCTAGCCTAGCCCTCTATTGTCCAGCTACTTCCCACCCTTAATCCCATTCTCTTGGTTCCTGGAGTCTGACCTCACCCCAGTCCCATCAAGATCCTCCTCAGACTCTTTCTCCCATCACCCCAGGACCACCCTAGATCCCTCCCACGATCTTTCTGTATATAAGCTCCATCTGGCCTTCATGAAGGTGCTCAGATCCGTTTCTAGCTCAACAGATTGAATCTGGCTCACTTGTGAAAATAAGCCTCACAAACGGTGAGATTTCTTAACTCAACCCAATATGGCAAATCTTTAATAAACTTTGTTTTTCTTTGGCTGTGAGAAGGCTTGAGTTGAATTCATCGAACAGCACCCAGCATGTTGGTATTTTGTGGTCTAGAGCACCCCTAAATCTCATCATTACTAGCAGTGGGACTCTGGACAAGTCACTGAACCCTGTTTGCTTTAGTTTCCTCATTTGTAAAATAAACAGGAGAAGGAAATGGCAAACCACTCCAGTAGATTTGCCAAGGAAACCCCAAATGGGGTCACAAAGAGTCAGATATAATTGAAACGAATGAACAATAATGAACTATACTATATACATAAATTATATATAACAAGTTCCATATAATTAATATGTAATAGGCACAGTAAATAAAAGAATTCAACCAATGTTAATTTTCTGTCTTGGAATTAATGCAATTAATCTTCCCCCCACCCCTCCTCCCTGCCAAATTTAACATACAAGTCAAATTGTTTTGATATGCATAGTCAGTAGATATAAGGATTCAGGACTTTTACCAAACTTCCTGCTCTGATTCACCCTTCACTGATTCTCAGAACAGGTCCAAAACCTGGGCAGGGCTCAGTAGTGCTTCAGCAGTGACATTTTTTTTTCTTTTGCCTCATACAAGCCAGGACCTGGACTCTATGACCAACCCTCTTTTCCTTTGGGCTCTAAACCTTCAAATCCAGTAGAATGTAAACTGTTGTAGAGAGATTATTTCCTTTAAAATTTTTCATTTCATCATTTTCCTGATATCATGGTCTTCTTCGAAAACAAAGGACGAACACAACCTGCAAGTAGTCCGAGCTGCCTGAATTGGGGGGACCCAGCCAGTTGGGTAACTCAGCTCAGCCACTTCTTTTCCTTCTCCTCTCCAAAGGGAGGTAAATTTTGATGGCCAGAAACTCCTTAGTTAACTTGGGGTTTCCTTCCTGCCTTTCTGCCTCCCTGCTTCCCTTCCTTCTTTCCTTCCTTCCTTCCTTCCTTCCCTCCCCATTTCACTTTGAAGCTCATAGATTGAACCACAATAGGTACCTGCCTAAGCTCCACTTAATAGCTATAATTTTGGGCCCTCCTGGCTCAGAGTGAATGTCAATGGTAACCGTCTTTCTTTTGACCAGCTACCCTGAGAGTCTTCTCCTCCTAGTTTGATTTTTTTCTCTTTTTGCTAATTAAAGGGGCCACCCTTTGACTCACTTCTTAAAGAGGCTTATTCAATGAATGGGGGTTACCTCACTCAAAGTGAGAATCTGAAAAGGCTTTAGCCTGAAAGGGCCAGGGTCTCCCACTGCATCCTGGGTCATCTCCAGTCATCCTGGTGAGAATGGTTTTCTTTGATTGCAGGTCTGGCTGAGGAGGGAAGTCCCAAGTCATTGTGGTGTGAGGCAGCCCAGCCAAGGCCGGGTCTGAGATGCCTGGGGTAATGCCTGTCATCCTAGAGGTCCTAACAGGGTGGCACACACACAGGAGGGAGGGTGGGGAGGTCCCAACTGTGGCTTTTTAAAAGGTGAATAACTCTGGAAAGGGCCATACTTTGAGCTTGTTGGGCCTCAATTGTTTTTCAGTCACGTCTAACTCTTCGTGACTTCATTTGGGGTTTTCTTGGCAAAGATACTAGAGTGGTTTGCCACTTCCTTCTCCAGCTCATTTTACAGATAAGAAAACTGAGGCAAACACAATTAAGTGACCTGTCCAGGGTCACACAACTAATAAACGTCTGAGGCCAGATTTGAACTTAGATCTTCCTAATTCCAGGCCTGGCACTCTACCTATTGGGCCACCTAGCTGCCCCCATACTTTGGAACAGGTGTCAGCTAATATCTGCCTTCCAAAGGACTACATGTTGGTGATTAGCAGTGGTGAGCAATGACAAAGGGCAGGCCCCTGGTATGGAGGGAGAGAGACCCAAGACGGAAGAAAGTAGCACTGATGGGGAGGATGGGAATAATAACAAACTTCCTCTACTTTACAATTGTGCCTAAAGTCAACCCAAATCATTTCAGTAGCTTGTCACCTCTAACCTAAACTAGGGGCAAATTTCTTAACTGGGGAAAGTGCCCAAACTAGCTAAAAGTGCATAGATAAAGACGTCTCGATATCCAGTCACACACTGAATGTGTGACCTGTAATTCAGCAGCCTGGCAGCATTGCTTCTGATATGGATGTGAAAATATATATACAAGGGGGTTTTCTCTAAAGGGTTATGATCATTTTGAGTAAGTCCTAAAAATGAGGGCAATAAATGTGATGTCTTCTCTCTGGATTTTCCCATCTGACTTTAGACATGGTGTTTTCATTCTCTAGAACAGGGGTGGGGAACCTTCAGCCTTAAGGCCACATGTGGCCCTCTAGGTTCTCAGGTGTGGCCCTTTGGGATCTGTTCTGTGAAGTCTGGATTCAGTCAAAGGGTTGCACTTGAGGGCCACATGTGACATGGGAGACATTGGCACAGGACCGCTCAGCACAGCATGCCCATGTCAGAAAAGGTGCTGTGCTCTATGAGCAAAGCAGAATTGAAACAGCTCAAAGGCAGTATGTGCAAGTTTGGAGTATCCACCCCAAATGTTCACACGGACTATCTGTGCCTGACCTGTGGTAGAGTATTTTGAGCTCATATTGGCCTGATTAGCTACAGTTGGACACACTGAAACTTGACTTGAGCATAATGATGTCACTTTGGTCCTCTTTGAGAATGAATGACAACAACCAACCAACAGCATGACATAGCAGACAGATGGCCAGCTGAGAAGTCAGGAAAACTTGCGCTTCAAGCCCTATTTCTGACCCATACTAGCTGTGACTATGGGCAAGCCATTTAGATTCTTTCTGCCTTAGACAATGAAGACTAAAAATTGCGTATGAATTTCTGATTTGTATTGATGGAATTTTCATGTTGAGGGATTTCCTTAAATCACAATCCTACCTCCACCCCTAAATAAGTATGTGTATGTACATGTAACATATCTGAAATACGTGGAATGCTATGAAATTTAATCTGTATTAAGTTCAAGATTTATGTATCATGAGGTTTAATGAGAGCCCATGTAATTTAACCCCTGTAAGTAAATTCCAAGCAATGCCTATGCTTGGTCACTTATAAATCTCATTGTCTTAAAACCCCAGCCTTTACTTTGAGCGGACTGCGCATCCTCTAATGATACTCTTTATTGTCTGTCTGTGATTTAGCTGAGTGAAAACGCAAGTCTACTCGTGACAGACCCTGTCTGTGTTCCACAGACACATTATGACTTGAGTAATGACATATTATTGACTTGAAATGTATGCCTGTGAAGAATGATAATTAACTACTTGAAGCTGCTCTGAATTTCAACATTTTTTCCCAAACCCCACTATGTGACAGCTCATAATATGCTGTGCATTACTATGTGACACATCTTCTCCCCTGATTCCACATATCCAGATGTGAATGTCACTTTTCTGTCTACCTGGGAGGCACCCTACAGTAGAATAGCAACTTATAATCAATGAAAGCATCCAAGAACACACGTTTCTGTGCCATTTCTTAATACCAGATTCTAGACATTTTCTCTAAGAGAAGAGGAGAGGATCTGAAAATATGGTTTGACTTGAGTGGACATATTCAGTATTCAGGTTCAGGGTAGACCCCATGGTAAGTCCGATATTAAATGAAATAGTCTGATTTTACATACAGTCACATGACTAATACTACTTTACATTTAGCCTTTCAGAACTCTTAGGATCAGGAGAACACTATACACAACCATAGACACATTGCTTATGTGATGACTAACTTTGATAGACTTCTCAATAATTCAAGGTTCTAAGACAGCTCCGAAAGACTCATGATGGAAAAGGCTATCCACGTCCAGAGAAAGAATGACAGAGTCTGAATGCAGATTGAAGCAAACTATTTGCTCTCTCTTTTTTTTTAAATTTGATTTGATTTGATTTTTGGTTTTGTTTCATCTTTCTCATGGTTCATTTCATTGATTATAATTCTTCTTTATGACTTGATTATTGGGAAAATAAGTTTAATGTGAAGGTATGTTTAGAATCTATGTCAGATCACATGTCATCTTAGAGTGGGGGAGCAGAGAGGAGGGGGGGAGAAAATTCAGAAATCAAAAACTTGTGGAACTGAGTAAAGCATATTAATTAACTAAAAAACTTGTGGAACTGAATAAAAAATATTAACTAACTAAAAAAAAGAAATCATAGGATCCTCACAAAAACCCCATGAAGTCTATAAAGCAGATTCATTGTCCTCATTGGAAAAAATGAGAAAACTGAGTCAAAAGGGGATTGAATGGTTTGCAAGGCATTATGGTATAGGGACAAAAACACTGAACTAGAAATCAGGCGGTTTTAATACTGACTCGGCCATCAATTTGATGTGTGACTTGTAACAATGCTACTTGCAACTACTGTGGCTGTGTAAGGCCAATAACACCAGCACACAGGAGGGCTGCTAGCACAGGTTCTTTGATCTGCTTTTCTAAAGGAAAGCAACTTTAAGGGGTTTACAATCTCATTTTAATCAAATATACGTATATCATTCACTTAGTTCAGGGGAAAAAGTCAGCACCCTAAACTTTCAGAGAAAATACAAATAGAAATTACAAACAGGAATTGTGAGCAGAGAGAATAACAGAAACCAACAGAAAGACTTCTATCTGTCTGACCAAATCACGATACATAGTTACCCAGAGTCTCATCTGGACAAACCACATGACCATTCTTCCAATGAGTGAAACCCCCAAAACAAAATGCCAACTTGAGATCATATATACACTTCTCAGGCCCTGGGGCTTAGTACCTACAAAAGGGTATGGGGCCTGGGGCTTTCTTGTTTCTTAAGAAGGTCATCAGAGACTCTTAATTCAATCAAAGACTCCTGATTGAACCAAAGGCAAGACTCATCAAAGGCACTTGATTACTTCAGTGCTGAGAAGCATTCCAGAACAAAAGACAACAAAAAGTCCCACTTTGCTTGCCATTACATTTGGAAGGCAAGAGTCATCAAAGGTACTTGACCACCTTAGTGCTGAGAAGCACTCCTGAAGAAAAAACAAAGGCAAGAAGTCCCACTCTGCTTGCCATCACAGACTCTGGAGAAGAAATTAACCCTTTGAACCTCAAACTAGACTTTAGTTTCCTCATCTATAAACTGAAGAGACTAGGCTAAGGAGACAGAGTGGAAAATATGTTTCTGCCATTTAGGACTTTGGGCAAATCATTTTGTCTCTGTGGGCTTCAGTTTCCTCATATGTCAAGTGTGGGACTTGGGCCAGATAGCTTCTGAGATTTCTTTTGGATCTAAACCCATGATCCTATCATCTCTAAGGCTTTTCTCAACTTTTAGATTCAGTGATTCAATGAGCATGGATTAGAAAAAAAGAGCTGGAGCTGAGAAGCTGAATTAGGCAATGCAGTTTCCCAACACTAGTTAGTTGTTGATTTCTGAGAAACAAATGAGACATTATCCATAGAAATCTTAAACTTTTAGAAATAATCGGTATTCCTGAGTAGGTTGACAGTATGTAAATTAAAGGCAAAAGGTTCCTAGGATGGAATATGATCTTTTGCTTAAGTGAAATTTCCACAGTCATGGTACAGGAGTGTCTCTGATGACTATGATAACCTCTAATTACTGCAGTGGTTTGCACACAGTAGGTACTCCCTCGTGTTTGTTGACTGCACATATGTCAATACTTTGGGGGACAATAAAGAATCTCACTTTGATTTTTGCATTAGAACATTCATCTTATCTTGTCTCCCCCTCCCAATGATGAATGTTTTTTTTTTCAATGAAGGCTTTGTGTTTGACACATTTGATCTAATGTCTATACTTAGTTGATTCCAAAAGGAAAAGATTTGTCATTTGTGGGCAATTGAAATCTTGGGTCTCCAAATGAGTTCTTGTTTTGAATTTAGTGGGGATGACTCTTATTTCCTGATAACAAATCATCACCAGATACTGTCTGTAGCATGATGAATGACAAATCAGCTATAGCTATTGTATGTGACAAATGAAAACAGCGCTGAGAAAGGCAAGATAAAATACCTTCCTATCTACAATGTGCTTCCACACATTTTTACTAATTGCACTTTATTGGCATGGTCATGCCAAAATGGTTGGAAAAGCTTAAATTTCACCTACTTTTTCTTTGTCAGCTATATTTTAATACTTTACTATAGATTTAGTTTTTGTAATATATGCAGAGTGTAATTCCTTTCCCTTCCCTTCCCCCTTTCCCAGGGAGAAAAATGGAAGCTGTAATCATCCTCTAACAGTAACCACGGGCAGCCCAACACAAAGAAGACAGCACAGGTACCATCATTCCTCTCTTGGAACCTCTGCTAAGACAACCTTCATAAGGAATTATTACAGCAGTTGGACAGCGCAGTGGATAGAGTTCTGGCATGGAATTCAGGAGGCCTTAAGATCCAATTTTACCCCACATCCTTATGAGCTATGTGACCCTGGGCACGTTACATGCACATTCCATGCCTCAGTTTCTTCATCTATAAAAAGATGTTTTGTTTCAATACATTCTAACATCACTTCCAGCTCTAGATCAATGATCCTAGGTATAATATGCCCCAATGGGACTCAGTAATGGAAAAAAGTAATAGACTGGACCTCATCTTAGGTCCTGAATCTTTTACTCCTCTATCCTGACACTGTCTATTCAGTTTCCAAGAAAACAGTTTAAAAGGCAATCCAGTCAACTGATGATTTTTGTCTTTGTGATGCCAGATTCTCTGATTGGGTGTGTATATTCAGGAGTGGAAGACACTGGAAGTAGGGAGAGGACTTATTTGATTGTATGATTTGAAGGCACAGACCAAGTCATGATAACAAGAAATTTGCTTGTTTTCCTCATATCTTCATCTCTGCTTCTATTGCACATGAACAATTTCACTGACCTGTATAGAGTGTAGACCTTAAAGTGCTATTTGAGTTATTAATAATGCTAGAAATGTACTTTACCAGAGAACTACAGTAAGAACACTGTAATAACTAATGCTGAAATAACATTCATAGAAAACATTATCTCCCTACTAATCCTCAACAACCTTCCTTTGGCACCAGCGTAGGCAGCCACGGAGCCATCAAAAGACCCCAGGAAAATTAGCTAAGGAAGCAGCTTTCAAGAGGATTTGATAATAAAAACAACACCCCACATGTTTTGAAAAAGGAAGAAGTAAAAATTCCCATTTGAATGGCAGATGTCCCCTGGTTTCTATTTGCTATTACCACAACACATGAACGACCTAATTTTTAAAAATTGTTTCTTCTGTTTTCAAGAAGTGCTTTTGGAGCAGGTTTTCTGGGCAATCTTTTGTCTGCATGCCAAGTAGAAAGCCCCTGGCTCCTTCTGATTTTTCCACACTTGTTCCTAAATACTTGAAATTGCAGTAGATCTGTGGTTTTACCAAATGACATTAATGAGCACAGTTGATGGGGGGGTGGGATGGGAGTGGGAAAGGCTCCTTAACATGGTGTGGGGGTGGGGTTTAAAATAAAATCCTGATTCCAACAGGATGAGTTATAAATGAGCCACTTTGCCTGTGACTTTGTTTATACTGCAGTAGGGTATCGTTTTACTTGGGAGACTGTTCATACATCATTGTACTAATGAGCTAATGAGTAACTAGATGCTTGTATTTTCCACTTTGGGGCCCCAATTTATTCCAGGGCAGTAATGGCCTAACAAATTAAAAGAGAGGTTTCAAGAACGAGAGAGTGTGTGTGTGTGTGTGTGTGTGTGTGTGTGTGTGTGTGTGTGCAGGGGTGGGGGGGGTGGAGGGCAAGATTCTTTAAAATACCTCAGGACCTAAAATGAAATGTGATTATAATGAGTCCTTATTAGAGGAGAAAATAGCAAAGCTGAGCTTAGGGGTGTGGATAAAAACAAAAGAAAAGCAAAATGAAAATCAAAAGGGACACCAGCTGTTTCAAAATCTGGACTGAAAAGTACGTGATATAGGTGTGTACCCCTTCCCTTATTTAAAACTACAATACAGTGCTTTGTACACAGTCAGAACTCGATAAATACTTACTGAATTTCTCAAAAAAAATTTCTCCCCCAAGCTCTGAACTTCTCCTAACCTTCCAAAGGGTAGAACATAAAAAAAGAAAAGCAATTCATGAGTAAGTTAGGTCAAGTCACATGTATAAAGTGAAGGTAGTTATGGAACAAATTCTTTGACAAAGTTGTGTGACACCAAACATCCAGATAAACAATAAAAAGTTCCAAAAATCATCCCAGTTCTTCCAAAGCATTTAGATATTTGCTGTTTAGGCAAAACATCAGGGTGATCAACTGAACTTTCTGCTTTTCACCCAGCTACTTGTATAGCTAAGCTTAACCCCAAACTCCTCTAGTACCAAAGTATAATTCTTGAACTAGAAATCTCTTCTTCATTTTACTCTATCTCTCTACCCTTCTTTCCATATTGCAGAGGCAGGTGCTCCCTATATGCAAAGTATTGGAAGCTAGAAGTATAGTCTCCTCTCACCAGTGAGGAGTTAAGGGAAATTTACAAACTGTGTTTTGAAGTCCAAGGCTAGATTCTCCTAGATAAGTATTTACTCTCACAATTAGCTTTTATTTATCATTCTCTTGCCCTATATCATTGCCATTGCTGTTCCAATCCCTGCCCCCCATGTATCTTGATTGCTTTGATCTATGAACACAGCATCTATAATCACATTTTCCTCACATTCCATCTGAAGTATTTGGGTCTATGTGTTCATGTAGAGATACTTTAAGACAGACATTTTATCTTTCTGATGGTTTATGACAGAGTTTAAAATATTAAAAAAAATTCTTAAAAGTTTGCTGACCCCTGGCTTATAACAATATTAGAAGCTTTCACCTTCCAACATACTCTAATTTGAATTGGTTTGTTGAATTGAGTTGAATGAGAATCATTTTTAATTTGTTTGTCAGTTCTTTCTCTGGATGCAGATAGCATCTTTCTTCATAGGTCCTTTATGGTTAATTTGGGTATGATAATAGTCAAAATAACTTATTCACTCAAAGTCATTCTTAAACTGTTACCATGTACAATGTTCTCTTGGTTCTGCTCATTTCACTCTTCATTATTTCATGCAAGTCTTTCCAAGAGATTCATAAAATTTTACGGCTGAAAGAAATCTCAAAGTTAATCTAGGACAATTCCTTTATTCTATAAATAGGGAAACTGAGGCCCATAAAGCTTAAGCGATTTGCCCAAGGTCAGACAGCTACTTAGCCTGTGGAAAAAGACTGAAGCATGTTTCATTTTATAGGTCTTATCACAGCTATTAGATTGTAAGCTCCCTGAGGGCACTGACTGTACTGTTTTTATCTTTGTATCTTTACTATCTAGCACCATGAATTATACATTGAGTTGAATTTGCTGGTGGTGTGGTTTGGAAGGTTGGAATTTACCTATGAGATTGGTGATCTATGCCTAAGAAATTCAGGGCAGCTAGATGGCACATTGGATACAGCATGGGGCCTGGAGTCAGGAAGACCTGAGTTCAAATTTGGCCTCAGGCACCTACTAGCTGTGTGATCCTGGGCAAGTTTGCCTCAGGTTTCTCATCTGTAAAATAAGTTAGAGAAGGAAATGGCAAACCGCTCCAATATCTTTGCCAAGAAAACCCCAAATGGGGTCACGAAGAATAGGCCACAAACAGGGCTGAAAACGACTAAACAACAACAAAACCTAAAGAAACCAAGCTATCATCTGAATCCAAATCTTGAAAAACAACTGTTCTTTGTCCTCACCAAATGACTGTGATGCTTCCAATTAGGAAGAACTTTCAATGCTTTCAGCTGAAAATTAGCTAGAGGAGAGGAAGTTTATTGCATTATAACAAAATCATTCTCCCTATACCGGGTATGTGGATGGGAATTGAATCATTACAATGAGACAGAAATGTTGACTATTTCTGCCATATCCACATATTTATGATTTTTACAGACTATGGTAATTGCCGGCTGTAAATGGACTATATTCAAACAACAGGATTGATTTACTATTCAATATTATAACCAACCATGGGTAGCTCATTCTTTGGCAAAAATTATGCCTGTAAGAAGTAAGAGAATATGATGAAAAAATGCACTCAAGCCATAATGATAACCTAGGGTAATCATATAATTTTCTAAAAGGAATAACAAGGAACATAACCTTTGCCACATGTAAACATCACCACAGAAAACACTGGAGCACAGGGTCTCTGGTATGTGAGACTTCCCAGAGAAAATTGATCAATAAAGACTGCCATTTTCTGAGAATTTTGATGCAAATGTACATTTTAAACAAAGCATGTTTCCATGAAGGTGATGTTTAACCCATATTATGTTTTGCAAAGGCCTTCAGCCTTTGTCTAACATTTAGATTTAATTACTTTAACTTTTAACCTGAGCTATTCTCTCTTTGAGGAGTCAACAAAATGCAAAACAAAACTGAACTATGATAGAAGTACTAGTTTATGATGCCTACTAAGTGGTAGAGTGGGTAATTGGACATATATCCTCTAAGTCTTTAGCTGGCAGCTTTGGCCCTATACCACAGGTATAGTTCAGGAATGGGGAGGGAGGAAGAGAATTACCTTGAACCTGAATTAAATCAGATCCCAATGTTGTCACAGAAGACAACATTGTGGCAAGGAAGCTAGGCTGCACAGTGGATAAAGAGCTGGGCCTGAAGTCTGGAAGACTCATCTCTCTGAGTGCAAATCCAGCCTCAGACACTTACTAGCTCTGTGACCCTGGGCAAATCACTTAACCCTAATTCCCTCAGTTTCCTCATCTGTAAAATGAGATGAAGAAGGAAATGGCAAACCACTCTAGTATCTTTGTCAAGAAAACCCCAAATGGGGTCATGAAAAGTTGGACACAACTGAAAAATAACTGAAAACAATTTCCTGAAATGTTCTGGGGAACCTCAATATGTTCTGGGATATGAATAAAAGAGTCTATAAGAAAAGTTTGATACGAATGAGCCATCTCAAAAGACTAGGGGCTTTTCTCAACACATCAAAAGGGCCCTCAGACCTGAAGGGCAATTACGAGTCATGGGCCTCTTTCCTCTCTTTATCCATAGCTCTAACTCCAGCCTCAGGTCTGAGCAGGTTGACACAGTTGAGAAGAACAGACTACTAAACACATAGAAGAAAAAGGACTGAATGAATGAATGGGGGATGAACAAAAGTTATCTTTCTTTCCTCAAATTTCTCAGAAAATTTTATTTGGATCTTTCCCTTGGAACTCTCCTTGGCTGGGTGGTTGGTGCAATGGAAAGAAAACTGATTCACAATTAAAAGACTGGTATTCTAATCCTGACTCTGTACTTTGTCAGTTGTGAATACTTGGGCAAGTTAAACTCACTAGGTCTCAACTCTAAAGTGAAGGTATTGGCCCAAGTGATCTGTTAGGCCTAATTTCTATGGTTTCTATGATAATTCTTCTCCTTAGAGATACTCATGACCTTGACTGTGGAACTTTGCATTTGATTTCCATCAATATATTCTAGCCTTAACATGTTCTTTTGTCAAATTATTTTTGGAAATGCTGCTTTAGCAAAAAAAAGTATCTTCGGACATGTTATGTAAGGTATAATTAATTTGTTCTATGCAATTAGCCCATGTCTCCTATTTGAGGCTCCAGGGAAGTCTAGAATACTATTCACAGAATATTCAGACTTGCCTTCTGAAATCTATTCTTCACTGAGTCCCCATTGAGTTAGACACTTCTAAACTTGTCAGTCAACATTAACAACTCATCAGGTATTTACTGAGCATCTATGGTGTGTATAGGTCTATTTTCTCCTTTGGAGTTCTAAATCTGCCCTAAGTAGAATTTCCTGCCATGAAAGCTATTTTAACAGAAGTTTAAGGGGAAAAAGAACCAGACCAAATCAAAACTAAATTAAGCAGGTGGATTTGGTTAGGCAATTATAACACAGTTTGTACTCATTGTACTGTGCCTTATTGAATTGTCCCACTTGTATGTAAGTTCTATGTTGGAGTTGGAAAGGACCTTAGAAGTCATTTAGCTCAACCTCTCATCCAATGTACGTTAGCCCTAAAAATGGATATCTGACATTACAGTTCTAGTACTGGTGAGCTCACTAATTTTTGAAATAGTTTCATTGTTGACTGATTTAGTTGACTGAAGATAGTTTTTGTTCATTAGTTCTAGGTCTTCCTGCTGAAACAATGGAGACTTAAGTCTTTTTCCATATTATAAACTTTAAATATCTGAAGATAGAAATCCTGTTCTATCTTAGCCTTTTCTTCTCCCTCTGGTCTAACATATTTGCATCCTCATCTGGCACCACATGTTTGCTTTATCCCCTTTAGTATGTAGATCTTTCTCCTTAATGGAAAAGATTGAAGTAAAGGAGAGGGATCCTGTATTGTCTCCATCTTGTGTACAGCCATGTGTTGCCCAGCCCTCTGAACATGCTCAATAGACAGCAGCGGATGCTGATGACATTCAGAGGCCGTGTTAGATTACTGGACACTACTAAAATAGTTTTTCATCATTTCAAGCACAGCGTAGATACAAAAGAATGTGTTCTATTTAATGGATAGAGTGCTGGAACTTGAGTCAGAAAATTGGGTTCAAACCCTGCTTCAGTCAATTATCAATCAGCAGGCATTTATCAAACATCTACTACATGACAGGTACCATGCTAACAATAATAACAATTATAATTATTATAGCTTACATTTCTATAGCACCTACTATGTGGGAAACACTGTGCTAAGTCCTTTCCAAATGTTATTTCATTTGATCCTTATAACAACCCTGAGAAGTAGGTGCAGTTATTATCTCCACTATCTAGACAAACAGGGTTAAGTGACTTGCCCAGGGTCACCTAGCTACTAAATGTCTGAGGCTGGATGAACTCAGGCACAGAGCTCTCCCCACTGAGCCACCTAGCTACCTTTAGACTTTGTATTTGTATCCCTGGTGCTAGACATTGGGGATACAAGTACAAAAATAAAACAATCAGGACATTGGTTTTTTCACTTCTAAAAAGTAACTAATAAATACTTGTTATATTTCACAGAAATGTGAGAAAAAATGTTTTGCAAACCTTAAAGCAATGTGTTAATATGAGTTATTCTTATTCAGGTAGTCTTTCTACTGAAAAGCTAGAATAGCTTTCTGACCTTCAAAATCTCTCTGTGAGGGTAGAGAGGGGCCCTTGTTATTGGTATTTCCCCACAGGAAATGGAGGAAAATGGAAGCTTTCGATGGGTTTCCATGATCTCAAAGCATCTGGTCAATTTAGCCAAAAAATTCAGTAAATCCTGTAAATATGTCAGTCAAACATGTTATTTGGCTTTGTGTAGGATTAGTCAGTGAATAGCTGAATGGCTTTTCTCAGATCTCATAGCCCTGCTGTGTCTACACTTAGCAGAAGAATCATTAGAATACAACATTCATTAACCTAATCAGTGCAGCCCATTTCCCCATTAGCAGGGCTGGCCCAGGTCCAGAATGATCAGTCATCTCCTTCATGATTTTGTGGTTGACCATGAGACATAACTGGAATGGTTTGACTAGTGCTTATATAAATGGACAATTGGCCAGTGAAAGACATGGGACTATGAGAGACACTTATATAGTGGGAAGATTTCCTTAAATACAAAGACCAGAGGCACAGATCTACTCAGCCCAATTGCTGTTCATCTGTGTCTCTGTCTTTATCTCTCTCTCTCTGTCTCTCTCTCTCTCTCTCTCTCTCTCTCTCTCTCCCTCCCTCCCTCCCTCTCCTTCTCCCTCTCCCTCTCCCTCTCCCTCTCTCTCTCTCCACCCACCCCAACTCCTTTCTCTGCTTCAGTCCAATTCTTTAGGACCCCATCTGGGTTTTGTTTTGTTTGTTTGGTAAAGATACTGGAGTGGTTTGCCATTTTCTTCTCCAGCTCATTTTATAGATGAGTTACAGAGGCAAATAGGGTTAAGTGACTTGCCCAGGGTCACAGAGCTAGTAAGTGTCTGAGGCTTGATTTGAAGTCAGAGAGATGAGTCTTCCTGACTCCAGGCTAGCACTCTATCCACTGTGCCACCTAGCTGCCAGTCACTTATCTAGACATTTCCTATTTAAATATCTAATTTTAGACCAAAGCCACCTCAGTGGTTGAACAGAAAATGCTGGCATCTTTTGAGTTTAGTTTTTTCCTTCTGTTTGAAAGTTTCATTTTCAACATCAGACTAAACTGTCTTTTCATAAGTTCTGAGTGTTCTGCTGTAGTAGAAGCTATTCCTTGAATTAAGGCACCTTCTTGATTAATCATTAATCAACCAGTAGCATTTCTAAAGCACCCCTTACATGCTATGCACTGGGGATACAAGAACAGAGAATGAAACAATTCCTTCTGGCAGGGAGTTTACATTGTAATAGAGGAAACTCCTTACATTATGATGCACAGTTAATCAACTAAATGGCTTGTTTGGAGTGGGGACTTATGAGGAAGGTTATTTCCAATCTATTCTGTTCAGGATTCCTGGTTATAGTCAGTAGAAGAACTAAAGGCCACTATTTCTGTACTCCAAAGGTTATAAAACCACAGTGAAGTCTGGAGGAAGCTCCTGGAATATTTAAAACCCATTTTTCAGATCTGTTTTTGCTTCTGTATATTATCATTAACTGGAAATGATGGGAAGAACCAGAACAGAGGAGAAATTGAGGCTGTGTGTTGGGAAACATTTCTCAACCTGCTCTGCTAGACAGTGGAGCAGATGCCCCTAAGGAGGCAGTAAAAATCTCATTGTTGGAGTCATTTACGACCAGAATGGACCAGACACTTGAAATTTAACAATAGGGAATAATCCTGCCTGGACCCCTGGGATGGAAGTAGGGGGTGGGAGCTGTTTTGTGGGAGGGGAGAAGAAAGAAAAGATGATCTAATAGTTATTCCTCATCTATAATGAGTGTGTGTAACACTAAGGCACCCACTGCCCAAGGTAAAAGTAACACAATAAAAATGCCACTAACTTGTCAGGAGTTTAGAAGATGCAAGGAACAGAAACCTAGGTGTTTATTTGCAGGCTTCCTAATGCTATCTCGTTCAAATACAACAGTAAAGCACTATATATATATATATATATATATATATATATATATATATATATGTATATATATATATATATATATATATCAACATCTATCTATCTATCTATTGATAGATATATGTATATATAGATATAGATATGTATGTATGTATGTATTTGTCCTTGGTTCTAACAAATTGGTAATAGGCTTTTTAATGAGGGATGAAATGCTGTGAAATTTGTCTCACACACAGGTTATGGAGTATGTCTGTGTTCTAGTACCACCTTCAACAAGAGTTGATTTTTTTTTGTCTTGTGAAGGCAAATAAGAAAACAGTGCTCCAGGCTTGAATGTTTCAAGGAAGCACAGCATGATGGGAATGAGAAAAATCACAGACACCACCAATTATCAGATCCTTTCAGAACAGAGCAACAGTGATTGTAGACACATTGGGATCACTCTGGCTTTTTTTTTTCCTCCTTTGTGTTTACAGAATCTTCTATCTTTTTCACCAAGAGAAACATATTTAATTTCTGAACAAATTCAAAAGTCTGGATAATTCCCTTTCCCAGGGTTTTCTCTAAAAAGACCAATGACATTGTTCTCTCTATCAATAGGCGAAGTGAGCTATTGAGAAGTATGTTATCCACTAAAATGGAAACATTTCTAGGTGCCTATCCCCTAAACTAAAATTCATGCTCCTCTGTGAGTTCCTGTTTTGTGGGTGACTGTCATTGTTAATTGTACATCTTTAAGGATTTTCTTGTATCTTTTTTTAACCTAACTACTCCAGAAAAAAAAAAACAACTTTTGGATTTTGACTGAGTTTAGGTTCATTCTCCGTTTTCTCTGAATATTGAGCTATCAGAACACAGCAGATTATAGCAGAAAATAGTAATGAAATAGAGGATTCAAAAGACTGAATCAGAGATGAATCTTGATGAACCTCATTTTTATTTAAAAAAGCTAATATAATTACTGTGAAAATTCCTGATAAAAAATCCATATATGTTTAGGGATTGACACTTCAGAAGAAATATTCAACTTGATTTTTAAAATTATGGGTTAATTTTTGGTACTATTTGCTTAAAAAAGGTGGAGGGGTTTTCTAGGTCTCCTAGAAAGGGTAATTCATCTATAAATAATAAAGAAATGAACTGATTCCTAAAATTACTTGTGAACTGCATTCTCACAACACAGCTTGCTAAACATATTCACTTTCAGTTTAAAATCATACCATCAATTGCCCATTAAAAATAGGTTGGCCAGAAGAAAATATGAATATTTATGCAGAGCACACCTTCAGCTGATTTCATGACCCAGTTTATTTGCTTTCTTTTTCAACTATACAAATGTCCCTAAACTATAAATTCCAATAAATGAGAAACCCAACACTTTGCACAAATATTTGAATTGGCACATTTTGGCAAGAAGAAAGCTTTTATAATCTTGGCACTGTGACAAATGGTCTAAATAAAAAAAAATTTTATAAATAAAAAATTTAAAAAAATTAAAAAATGAAGGTTTCCTATTTTCCTGGCTTCATCTCATTTCATTTGTTAAAAAATATTCAGTTAAGAATAGAGATTACATATTTTCTTTAATAACCCATGTGATTCAGACAAGCACTGAAGCTAGTTGATGGCTGCTTTGAGGTTGTGTGAAAGGGTTTCTTTGAAGAGAATGTGAAAGTTGCTTTGTGTTATGCTCAAACACAATTTAATCAGACTCCATGTTTCTGGGACAGCTGGAGCTTCTCAGTTGTAACAGATTCTTTCTGTTGTTTTGGACTTATACGGAAGTTTCTTTCTCCCCATTTTCCTTCTCCCTTTTCCTTCCCACCTTTTCTGAAGCATGCAGGAGAATAATGAGAGTCAGGAGGCCTATTTGGTTTAACATTACATGGAATTTTTAATTTAGTGAAACCCTCCAGCTTGCTCTAAACATGATGAAACATTTGGTGATGGGTTAGAAATTGGTTTGAAAGCAATTTAGCTGGACATTCTGGAGACCATTCTCTTCCTGTACCCTTTTATTTTGTTATTTTCACATTTTATTTCCTGATTATTTGAAGAAATATTCAGCTGCCCAGCAAGCTGCAAATTATTTACAGTATGGCAGCCTGTAGCCATTTAAAAAAATATTAAGTTACTGCTTGACATACAGAGTGTACATTTCCCATAATCATATAGTAACACTGACAGCCTCCATGTTTCACAATTTGTTCAATTGGTTCCCTTTCCATATGGAATAATTAGTTGAAAATCTGGAAGACTTCCTTATACTCTCTCCAGGCTGAGCTCTTGCTAAAGGTTACCCTAAACTCCAATTACAATGTACAGGCATCCTGTCTGGGCTCATTAGAAATCCTTAAAGAAGGAACAGAGATTCCATAAGATCAGATGAGGATCAAATTCCCAAACTGTCCCATTTCCTTTGGCCACCTGTGCAAAGGAAGGATGCTCCCTCTCAGGTCACTACAGGTCTGGGATAGGAGAGGTGATGATGTGCCTTTCAGAGGTCAGTCAGTCCACAAGTATTTATGAGATACTTCTTATATTGCTGGCCCTCTGCTAAACTCTAGGGACAGAAAGATGTTCACAGACAGTCCCTGGCCTCAAGGAGCAAACATTTTAATGGGGGTGGGGATGAAAAGGGAAGAACATGTAAAGAACTAGGTACAAAATAGGTACAGAAGAGATGTAAGGTATTCTCAGAGGGAAAGCATTAGAAGCTGAGGGCAGAGTGTGGGCAAAGTTAGGACTTTGGGGCTGAGGAATGGAGACCAGGAAAAGCTTCCTGAAGAAGGTAGGATTTGAGTGGAATCTTGAAAGAAACCAGGCAAACTGATTTATGGAATTGAGATTATATATCCATATCTGTATCCTCTGTCATAAGATTCCAGGATTTAGAATTGGAAGAGACCTTTGAGATCTTCTAGCTCAACCCTCACCCTCCTATTTTAGAGATGAAGAAACTGAGGCCCAGAGGGACTGACCTATCTAGTTACGTGAATAGCACCAGGTCCTCAGACTCCAGATCCAAAGCTCATTCATTACACCATGCTGACTCTGGGCAAGCCAATTAACTTTGCTGGACCTGTTTCCTTGTGTATAAAGGAGGGGGAGTTATAACTCTATATAAATGTCACTTTTTAAATAAACCTCTAATTATGGGCTCATAGCTGATATTTCATTTGTGATTTAGTTTTTCTAGCTGAAGGGAAGAATGAGGTTCTTCAGGTCAAGAAGCCTGGGTCCTGATGTTGGGTTTAGTCTTTTCACATCTGTGGCATTCAGCCACATTTCCTAAATATATGATGAACCAAGTTTACAGTATGTAAAAAAAGCCATATTGGTGATCAATAGTGCACTGAGATGTGGTTGGGATTAATCACACCATTCACTT